>NW_026698306.1:0-42702 GCF_030435755.1 Ochotona princeps
TGCCGAGTGGTTCTTGTGGGAGAACAACTCCATTTGGCTCACTATACTTCACACACCATCAGGCTTCCAAGCTAGCTCTCAAGGAAACTCAGTTTTCACACTCTCTGCTTAGTGCCCTTTGAGTGCATTATCTAGGAATGAACCTGGTAGAGCATCCCACACAAACGAATGCTCCACATGCGGGTTTCACATGCCACCAACTCCACAATCACAGTCAACTTTCAGCGCCACAGCCGTTTCAGATAGCCCTCAATGCAAAGGCTCTAGACGCAAATATTGGTGTGAGAGCTAATTCAATCAAGGAAACACTGCATGATGGGTGAAGGGCATATTGAAGAAGGATCAGCCGAGTGGTTCTTGTGGAGAACACTCCATTTGGCTCACTAACTTCACACACCATCAGGCTTCCAAGCAGCTCTCAAGGAAACTCAGTTTTCACACTCTATGCTTAGTGCCCTTTGAGTGCCTGGAGGACTGAAATGAAGCTGGGAGAGCATCCCACATAAACGAATGCTCCACATGCGGGTTTCACATGCCACCAACTCCACATTCACAGGCACTTCAGCGCCACAGCCGTTTTCAGATAGCCCTCAATGCAAAGGCTCTAGACGCAAATATTGGTTGTGAGAGCTAATTCAATCAAGGAAACACTGCATGTTGGTGAAGGGCATATTGAAGAAGGATCAGCCGAGTGGTTCTTGTGGGAGAACAACTCCATTTGGCTCACTAACTTCACACCATCAGGCTTCCAAGCAGCTCTCAAGGAAACTCAGTTTTCACACTCTATTCTTATTGCCCTTTGAGTGCATTATCTATAAATGAACCTGGTAGAGCATCCACACAAACGAATGCTCCACATGCGGGTTTCACATGCCACCAACTCCACATTCACAGTCAACTTCAGCTCCACAGCCGTTTTCAGATAGCCCTCAATGCAAAGGCTCTAGACGCAAATATTGTGTGTGAGAGCTAATTCAATCAAGGAAACACTGCATGTTGGTTGAAGGGCATATTGAAGAAGGATCAGCCGAGTGGTTCTTGTGGGAGAACAACTCCATTTGGCTCACTAACTTCACACACCATCAGGCTTCCAAGCAGCTCTCAAGGAAACTCAGTTTTCACACTCTCTGCTTAGTGCCCTTTGAGTGCCTGGACTGAAATGAAGCTGGAGAGCATCCCACATAAACGAATGCTCCACATGCGGGTTTCACATGCCACCAACTCCACATTCACAGGCAATTTCAGCACCACAGCCGTTTCAGATAGCCCTCAATGCCAAAGGCTCTAGACGCAAATATTGGTGTGAGAGCTAATTCAATCAAGGAAACACTGCATGTTGGTGAAGGGCATATTGAAGAAGGATCAGCCGAGTGGTTCTTGTGGAGAACAACTCCATTTGGCTCACTAACTTCACACACCATCAGGCTTCCAAGCAGCTCTCAAGGAAACTCAGTTTTCACACTCTATGCTTAGTGCCCTTTGAGTGCCTGGGACTGAAATGAAGCTGGGAGAGCATCCACATAAACGAATGCTCCACATGCGGGTTTCACATGCCACCAACTCCACATTCACAGGCAATTTCAGCTCCACAGCCGTTTTCAGATAGCCCTCAATGCAAAGGCTCTAGACGCAAATATTGGTGTGAGAGCTAATTCAATCAAGGAAACACTGCATGTTGGTGAAGGGCATATTGAAGAAGGATCAGCCGAGTGGTTCTTGTGGGAGAACAACTCCATTTGGCTCACTAACTTCACACACCATCAGGCTTCCAAGCAGCTCTCAAGGAAACTCAGTTTTCACACTCTATGCTTAGTGCCCTTTGAGTGCCTAGGACTGAAATGAAGCTGGGAGAGCATCCCACACAAACGAATGCTCCACATGCGGGTTTCACATGCCACCAACTCCACATTCACAGGCAACTTCAGCGCCACAGCCGTTTTCAGATAGCCCTCAATGCAAAGGCTCTAGACGCAAATATTGGTGTGAGAGCTAATTCAATCAAGGAAACACTGCATGTTGGTGAAGGGCATATTGAAGAAGGATCAGCCGAGTGGTTCTTGTGGGAGAACAACTCCATTTGGCTCACTAACTTCACACACCATCAGGCTTCCAAGCAGCTCTCAAGGAAACTCAGTTTTCACACTCTATTGCTTAGTGCCCTTTGAGTGCCTAGGACTGAAATGAACTTGGAGAGCATCCCACACAAACGAATGCTCCACATGCGGGTTTCACATGCCACCAACTCCACATTCACAGGCAACTTCAGCGCCACAGCCGTTTTTCAGATAGCCCTCAATGCAAAGGCTCTAGACGCAAATATTGGTGTGAGAGCTAATTCAATCAAGGAAACACTGCATGTTGGTGAAGGGCATATTGAAGAAGGATCAGCCGAGTGGTTCTTGTGGGAGAACAACTCCATTTGGCTCACTA
The DNA here is from genome assembly GCF_030435755.1 of Ochotona princeps. Taxonomy (NCBI): domain Eukaryota; kingdom Metazoa; phylum Chordata; class Mammalia; order Lagomorpha; family Ochotonidae; genus Ochotona; species Ochotona princeps. Next base: position 2,431 of record NW_026698306.1, read on the forward strand.
ACTTCACACCATCAGGCTTCCAAGCAGCTCTCAAGAACTCAGTTTTCACACTCTATTCTTATTGCCCTTTGAGTGCATTATCTAGGAATGAACATGGTAGAGCATCCCACACAAACGAATGCTCCACATGCGGGTTTCACATGCCACCAACTCCACATTCACAGGCAACTTCAGCGCCACAGCCGTTTTCAGATAGCCCTCAATGCAAAGGCTCTAGACGCAAATATTGGTGTGAGAGCTAATTCAATCAAGGAAACACTGCATGTTGGTGAAGGGCATATTGAAGAAGGATCAGCCGAGTGGTTCTTGTGGGAGAACAACTCCATTTGGCTCACTAACTTCACACCATCAGGCTTCCAAGCAGCTCTCAAGGAAACTCAGGTTTCACACTCTATGCTTAGTGCCCTTTGAGTGCATTATCTAGGAATGAACCTGGAGAGCATCCCACACAAACGAATGCTCCACATGCGGGTTTCACATGCCACCAACTCCACATTCACAGGCAACTTCAGCGCCACAGCCATTTTCAGATAGTCCGCAATGCAAAGGCTCTAGATGCAAATATTGGTGTGAGAGCTAATTCAATCAAGGAAACACTGCATGTGGTGAAGGGCATATTGAAGAAGGATCAGCCGAGTGGTTCTTGTGGAGAACAACTCCATTTGGCTCACTAGACTTCACACACCATCAGGCTTCCAAGCAGCTCTCAAGGAAACTCAGTTTTCACACTCTATGCTTAGTGCCCTTTGAGCGCATTATCTAGGAATGAACCTGTAGAGCATCCCACACAAACGAATGCTCCACATGCGGGTTTCACATGCCACCAACTCCACATTCACAGGCAACTTCAGCGCCACAGCCGTTTTCAGATAGCCCTCAATGCAAAGGCTCTAGACGCAAATATTGGTGTGAGAGCTAATTCAATCAAGGAAACACTGCATGTTGGTGAAGGGCATATTGAAGAAGGATCAGCCGAGTGGTTCTTGTGGGAGAACAACTCCATTTGGCTCACTAACTTCACACACCATCAGGCTTCCAAGCAGCTCTCAAGGAAACTCAGTTTTCACACTCTATGCTTAGTGCCCTTTGAGTGCCTAGGACTGAATGAAGCTTGGAGAGCATCCCACACAAACGAATGCTCCACATGCGGGTTTCACATGCCACCAACTCACATTCACAGGCAACTTCAGCGCTACAGCCGTTTTCAGATAGCCCTCAATGCAAAGGCTCTAGACGCAAATATTGGTGTGAGAGCTAATTCAATCAAGGAAACACTGCATGTTGGTGAAGGGCATATTGAAGAAGGATCAGCCGAGTGTCTTGTGGGAGAACAACTCCATTTGGCTCACTAACTTCACACCATCAGATTCAAGCAGCTCTCAAGGAAACTCAGTTGTCACACTCTATGCTTAGTGCCCTTTGAGTGCATTATCTAGGAATGAACCTGGTAGAGCATCCCACACAAACGAATGCTCCACATGCGGGTTTCACATGCCACCAACTCCACATTCACAGGCAACTTCAGCGCCACAGCCGTTTTCAGATAGCCCTCAATGCAAAGGCTCTAGACGCAAATATTGGTGTGAGAGCTAATTCAATCAAGGAAACACTGCATGTTGGTGAACGGCATATTGAAGAAGATCAGCCGAGTGTTTCTTGTGGGAGAACAACTCCATTTGGATCACTAACTTCACACACCATCAGGCTTCCAAGCAGCTCTCAAGGAAACTCAGTTTTCACACTCTATGCTTAGTGCCCTTTGAGTGCATTATCTAGGAATGAACCTGGTAGAGCATCCCACACAAACGAATGCTCCACATGCGGGTTTCACATGCCACCAACTCCACATTCACAGGCAACTTCAGCGCCACAGCCGTTTTCAGATAGCCCTCAATGCAAAGGCTCTAGACGCAAATATTGGTGTGAGAGCTAATTCAATCAAGGAAACACTGCATGTTGGTGAAGGGCATATTGAAGAAGGATCAGCCGAGTGGTTCTTGTGGGAGAACAACTCCATTTGGCTCACTAACTTCACACACCATCAGGCTTCCAAGCAGCTCTCAAGGAAACTCAGTTTTCACACTCTATGCTCAGTGCCCTTTGAGTGCATTATCTAGGAATGAACCTGGTAGAGCATTCCACACAAACGAATGCTCCACATGCGGGTTTCACATGCCACCAACTCCACATTCACAGGCAACTTCAGCGCCACAGCCATTTTCAGATAGCCCTCAATGCAAAGGCTCTAGACGCAAATATTGGTGTGAGAGCTAATTCAATCAAGGAAACAATGCATGTTGGTGAAGGGCATATTGAAGAAGGATCAGCCGAGTGGTTCTTGTGGGAGAACAACTCCATTTGGCTCACTAACTTCACACACCATCAGGCTTCCAAGCAGCTCTCAAGGAAACTCAGTTTTCACACTCTATGCTTAGTGCCCTTTGAATGCATTATCTAGGATTGAACCTGGTTTAGCATCCCACACAAACGAATGCTCCACATGCGGGTTTCACATGCCACCAACTCCACATTCACAGGCAACTTCAGCGCCACAGCCGTTTTCAGATAGCCCTCAATGCAAAGGCTCTAGACGCAAATATTGGTGTGAGAGCTAATTCAATCAAGGAAACACTGCATGTTGGTGAAGGGCATATTGAAGAAGAATCAGCCGAGTGGTTCTTGTGGGAGAACAACTCCATTTGGCTCACTAACTTCACACACCATCAGGCTTCCAAGCAGCTCTCAAGGAAACTCAGTTTTCACACTCTATGCTTAGTGCCCTTTGAGTGCATTATCTAGGAATGAACATGGTAGCGCATCCCACACAAACGAATGCTCCACATGCGGGTTTCACATGCCACCAACTCCACATTCACAGGCAACTTCAGCGCCACAGCCGTTTTCAGATAGCCCTCAATGCAAAGGCTCTAGACGCAAATATTGGTGTGAGAGCTAATTCAATCAAGGAAACACTGCATGTTGGTGAAGGGCATATTGAAGAAGGATCAGCCGAGTGGTTCTTGTGGGAGAACAACTCCATTTGGCTCACTAACTTCACACACCATCAGGCTTCCAAGCAGCTCTCAAGGAAACTCAGTTTTCACACTCTATGCTTAGTGCCCTTTGAGTGCATTATCTAGGAATGAACCTGGTAGAGCATTCCACACAAACGAATGCTCCACATGCGGGTTTCACATGCCACCAACTCCACATTCACAGGCAACTTCAGCGCCACAGCCGTTTCAGATAGCCCTCAATGCAAAGGCTCTAGACGCAAATATTGGTGTGAGAGCTAATTCAATCAAGGAAACACTGCATGTTGGTGAAGGGCATATTGAAGAAGGATCAGCCGAGTGGTTCTTGTGGGAGAACAACTCCATTTGGCTCACTAACTTCACACACCATCAGGCTTCCAAGCAGCTCTCAAGGAAACTCAGTTTTCACACTCTATGCTTAGTTTCCTTTGTTTGGCTAGGACTGAAAGAACCTGGTAGAGCATCCACACAAACGAATGCTCCACATGCGGGTTTCACATGCCACCAACTCCACATTCACAGGCAACTTCAGCGCCACAGCCGTTTTCAGATAGCCCTCAATGCAAAGGCTCTAGACGCAAATATTGGTGTGAGAGCTAATTCAATCAAGGAAACACTGCATGTTGGTGAAGGGCATATTGAAGAAGGATCAGCCGAGTGGTTCTTGTGGGAGAACAACTCCATTTGGCTCACTAACTTCACACACCATCAGGCTTCCAAGCAGCTCTCAAGGAAACTCAGTTTTCACACTCTATGCTTAGTGCCCTTTGAGTGCATTATCTAGGAATGAACCTGGTAGAGCATCCACACAAACGAATGCTCCACATGCGGGTTTCACATGCCACCAACTCCACATTCACAGGCAACTTCAGCGCCACAGCCGTTTTCAGATAGCCCTCAATGCAAAGGCTCTAGACGCAAATATTGGTGTGAGAGCTAATTCAATCAAGGAAACACTGCATGTTGGTGAAGGGCATATTGAAGAAGGATCAGCCGAGTGGTTCTTGTGGGAGAACAACTCCATTTGGCTCACTAACTTCACACACCATCAGGCTTCCAAGCAGCTCTCAAGGAAACTCAGTTTTCACACTCTATGCTTAGTGCCCTTTGAGTGCATTATCTAGGAATGAACCTGGTAGAGCATCCCACACAAACAATGCTCCACATGCGGGTTTCACATGCCACCAACTCCACATTCACAGGCAACTTCAGCGCCACAGCCGTTTTCAGATAGCCCTCAATGCAAAGGCTCTAGACGCAAATATTGGTGTGAGAGCTAATTCAATCAAGGAAACACTGCATGTTGGTGAAGGGCATATTGAAGAAGGATCAGCCGAGTGGTTCTTGTGGGAGAACAACTCCATTTGGCTCACTAACTTCACACACCATCAGGCTTCCAAGCGGCTCTCAAGGAAACTCAGTTTTCACACTCTATGCTTAGTGCCCTTTGAGTGCATTATCTAGGAATGAACCTGGTAGAGCATTCCACACAAACGAATGCTCCACATGCGGGTTTCACATGCCACCAACTCCACATTCACAGGCAACTTCAGCGCCACAGCCGTTTTCAGATAGCCCTCAATGCAAAGGCTCTAGACGCAAATATTGGTGTGAGAGCTAATTCAATCAAGGAAACACTGCATGTTGGTGAAGGGCATATTGAAGAAGGATCAGCCGAGTGGTTCTTGTGGGAGAACAACTCCATTTGGCTCACTAACTTCACACACCATCAGGCTTCCAAGCAGCTCTCAAGGAAACTCAGTTTTCACACTCTATGCTTAGTGCCCTTTGAGTGCATTATCTAGGAATGAACCTGGTAGAGCATCCACATAAACGAATGCTCCACATGCGGGTTTCACATGCCACCAACTCCACATTCACAGGCAACTTCAGCGCCACAGCCGTTTTCAGATAGCCCTCAATGCAAAGGCTCTAGACGCAAATATTGGTGTGAGAGCTAATTCAATCAAGGAAACACTGCATGTTGGTGAAGGGCATATTGAAGAAGGATCAGCCGAGTGGTTCTTGTGGGAGAACAACTCCATTTGGCTCACTAACTTCACACACCATCAGGCTTCCAAGCAGCTCTCAAGGAAACTCAGTTTTCACACTCTATGCTTAGTGCCCTTTGAGTGCCTAGGACTGAATGAAGCTTGGAGAGCATCCCACATAAACGAATGCTCCACATGCGGGTTTCACATGCCACCAACTCCACATTCACAGGCAACTTCAGCGCCACAGCCGTTTTCAGATAGCCCTCAATGCAAAGGCTCTAGACGCAAATATTGGTGTGAGAGCTAATTCAATCAAGGAAACACTGCATGTTGGTGAAGGGCATATTGAAGAAGGATCAGCCGAGTGGTTCTTGTGGGAGAACAACTCCATTTGGCTCACTAACTTCACACACCATCAGGCTTCCAAGCAGCTCTCAAGGAAACTCAGTTTTCACACTCTATGCTTAGTGCCCTTTGAGGGCCTAGGACTGAAATGAAGCTTGGAGAGCATCCCACATACACGAATGCTCCACATGCGGGTTTCACATGCCACCAACTCCACATTCACGGGCAACTTCAGCGCCATAGCCGTTTTCAGATAGCCCTCAATGCAAAGGCTCTAGACGCAAATATTGGTGTGAGAGCTAATTCAATCAAGGAAACACTGCATGTTGGTGAAGGGCATATTGAAGAAGGATCAGCCGAGTGGTTCTTGTGGGACAACAACTCCATTTGGCTCACTAACTTCACACACCATCAGGCTTCCAAGCAGCTCTCAAGGAAACTCAGTTTTCACACTCTATGCTTAGTGCCCTTTGAGTGCATTATGTAGGAATGAACCTGGTAGAGCATCCCACACAAACGAATGCTCCACATGCGGGTTTCACATGCCACCAACTCCACATTCACAGGCAACTTCAGCGCCACAGCCGTTTTCAGATGGCCCTCAATGCAAAGGCTCTAGACGCAAATATTGGTGTGAGAGCTAATTCAATCAAGGAAACACTGCATGTTGGTGAAGGGCATATTGAAAAGAATCAGCCGAGTGGTTCTTGTGGGAGAACAACTCCATTTGGCTCACTAACTTCACACACCATCAGGCTTCCAAGCAGCTCTCAAGGAAACTAAATTTTCACACTCTATGCTGAGTGCTCTTTGTGTGCCTAGGACTGAAATGAAGCTTGGTCAGCATCCCACACAAACGAATGCTCCACATGCGGGTTTCACATGCCACCAACTCCACATTCACAGGCAACTTCAGCGCCACAGCCGTTTTCAGATAGCCCTCAATGCAAAGGCTCTAGACGCAAATATTGGTGTGAGAGCTAATTTAATCAAGGAAACACTGCATGTTGGTGAAGGGCATATTGAAGAAGGATAAGCCGAGTGGTTCTTGTGGGAGAACAACTCCATTTGGCTCACTAACTTCACACACCATCAGGCTTCCAAGCAGCTCTCAAGGAAACTCAGTTTTCACACTCTATGCTTAGTGCCCTTTGAGTGCATTATCTGGGAATGAACCTGGTAAAGCATCCCACACAAACGAATGCTCCACATGCGGGTTTCACATGCCACCAACTCCACATTCACAGGCAACTTCAGCGCCACAGCCGTTTTCAGATAGCCCTCAATGCAAAGGCTCTAGACGCAAATATTGGTGTGAGAGCTAATTCAATCAAGGAAACACTGCATGTTGGTGAAGGGCATATTGAAGAAGGATCAGCCGAGTGGTTCTTGTGGGAGAACAACTCCATTTGGCTCACTAACTTCACACACCATCAGGCTTCCAAGCAGCTCTCAAGGAAACTCAGTTTTCACACTCTATGCTTAGTGCCCTTTGAGTGCATTATCTAGGAATGAACCTGGTAGAGCATCCACACAAACGAATGCTCCACATGCGGGTTTCACATGCCACCAACTCCACATTCACAGGCAACTTCAGCGCCACAGCCGTTTTCAGATAGCCCTCAATGCAAAGGCTCTAGACGCAAATAATGGTGTGAGAGCTAATTCAATCAAGGAAACACTGCATGTTGGTGAAGGGCATATTGAAGAAGGATCAGCCGAGTGGTTCTTGTGGGAGAACAACTCCATTTGGCTCACTAACTTCACACACCATCAGGCTTCCAAGCAGCTCTCAAGGAAACTCAGTTTTCACACTCTATGCTTAGTGCCCTTTGAGTGCCTAGGACTGAAATGAAGCTTGGAGAGCATCCCACATAAACGAATGCTCCACATGCGGGTTTCACATGCCACCAACTCCACATTCACAGGCAACTTCAGCGCCACAGCCGTTTTCAGATAGCCCTCAATGCAAAGGCTCTAGACGCAAATATTGGTGTGAGAGCTAATTCAATCAAGGAAACACTGCATGTTGGTGAAGGGCATATTGAAGAAGGATCAGCCGAGTGGTTCTTGTGGGACAACAACTCCATTTGGCTCACTAACTTCACACACCATCAGGCTTCCAAGCAGCTCTCAAGGAAACTCAGTTTTCACACTCTATGCTTAGTGCCCTTTGAGTGCATTATCTAGGAATGAACCTGGTAGAGCATCCCACACAAACGAATGCTCCACATGCGGGTTTCACATGCCACCAACTCCACATTCACAGGCAACTTCAGCGCCACAGCCGTTTTCAGATGGCCCTCAATGCAAAGGCTCTAGACGCAAATATTGGTGTGAGAGCTAATTCAATCAAGGAAACACTGCATGTTGGTGAAGGGCATATTGAAAAAGAATCAGCCGAGTGGTTCTTGTGGGAGAACAACTCCATTTGGCTCACTAACTTCACACACCATCAGGATTCCAAGCAGCTCTCAAGGAAACTAAATTTTCACACTCTATGCTGAGTGCTCTTTGTGTGCCTAGGACTTAAATGAAGCTTGGTCAGCATCCCACACAAACGAATGCTCCACATGCGGGTTTCACATGCCACCAACTCCACATTCACAGGCAACTTCAGCGCCACAGCCGTTTTCAGATAGCCCTCAATGCAAAGGCTCTAGACGCAAATATTGGTGTGAGAGCTAATTTAATCAAGGAAACACTGCATGTTGGTGAAGGGCATATTGAAGAAGGATAAGCCGAGTGGTTCTTGTGGGAGAACAACTCCATTTGGCTCACTAACTTCACACACCATCAGGCTTCCAAGCAGCTCTCAAGGAAACTCAGTTTTCACACTCTATGCTTAGTGCCCTTTGAGTGCATTATCTGGGAATGAACCTGGTAAAGCATCCCACACAAACGAATGCTCCACATGCGGGTTTCACATGCCACCAACTCCACATTCACAGGCAACTTCAGCGCCACAGCCGTTTTCAGATAGCCCTCAATGCAAAGGCTCTAGACGCAAATATTGGTGTGAGAGCTAATTCAATCAAGGAAACACTGCATGTTGGTGAAAGGCATATTGAAGAAGGATCAGCCGAGTGGTTCTTGTGGGAGAACAACTCCATTTGGCTCACTAACTTCACACACCATCAGGCTTCAAGCAGCTCTCAAGGAAACTCAGTTTTCACACTCTATGCTTAGTGCCCTTTGAGTGCATTATCTAGGAATGAACCTGGTAGAGCATCCCACACAAACGAATGCTCCACATGCGGGTTTCACATGCCACCAACTCCACATTCACAGGCAACTTCAGCGCCACAGCCGTTTTCAGATAGCCCTCAATGCAAAGGCTCTAGACGCAAATAATGGTGTGAGAGCTAATTCAATCAAGGAAACACTGCATGTTGGTGAAGGACATATTGAAGAAGAATCAGCCGAGTGGTTCTTGTGGGAGAACAACTCCATTTGGCTCACTAACTTCACACACCATCAGGCTTCCAAGCAGCTCTCAAGGAAACTCAGTTTTCACACTCTATGCTTAGTACTGTTTGAGTGCCTAGGACTGAAATGAAGCTTGGAGAGCATCCCACATACACGAATGCTCCACATGCGGGTTTCACATGCCACCAACTCCACATTCACAGGCAACTTCAGCGCCACAGCCGTTTTCAGATAGCCCTCAATGCAAAGGCTCTAGACGCAAATATTGGTGTGAGAGCTAATTCAATCAAGAAAACACTGCATGTTGGTGAAGGGCATATTGAAAAAGAATCAGCCGAGTGGTTCTTGTAGGAGAACAACTCCATTTGGCTCACTAACTTCACACACCATCAGGCTTCCAAGCAGCTCTCAAGGAAACTAAATTTTCACACTCTATGCTGAGTGCCCTTTGTGTGCCTAGGACTGAAAGGAAGCTTGGTTAGCATCCCACACAAACGAATGCTCCACATGCGGGTTTCACATGCCACCAACTCCACATTCACAGGCAACTTCAGCGCCACAGCCGTTTTCAGATAGCCCTCAATGCAAAGGCTCTAGACGCAAATATTGGTGTGAGAGCTAATTCAATCAAGGAAACACTGCATGTTGGTGAAGGGCATATTGAAGAAGGATCAGCCGAGTGGTTCTTGTGGGAGAACAACTCCATTTGGCTCACTAACTTCACACACCATCAGGCTTCCAAGCAGCTCTCAAGGAAACTCAGTTTTCACACTCTATGCTTAGTGCCCTTTGAGTGCATTATCTAGGAATGAACCTGGTAGAGCATCCCACATAAACGAATGCTCCACATGCGGGTTTCACATGCCACCAACTCCACATTCACAGGCAACTTCAGCGCCACAGCCGTTTTCAGATAGCCCTCAATGCAAAGGCTCTAGACGCAAATATTGGTGTGAGAGCTAATTCAATCAAGGAAACACTGCATGTTGGTGAAGGGCATATTGAAGAAGGATCAGCCGAGTGGTTCTTGTGGGAGAACAACTCCATTTGGCTCACTAACTTCACACACCATCAGGCTTCCAAGCAGCTCTCAAGGAAACTCAGTTTTCACACTCTATGCTTAGTGCCCTTTGAGTGCCTAGGACTGAAATGAAGCTTGGAGAGCATCCCACATAAACGAATGCTCCACATGCGGGTTTCACATGCCACCAACTCCACATTCACAGGCAACTTCAGCGCCACAGCCGTTTTCAGATAGCCCTCAATGCAAAGGCTCTAGACGCAAATATTGGTGTGAGAGCTAATTCAATCAAGGAAACACTGCATGTTGGTGAAGGGCATATTGAAGAAGGATCAGCCGAGTGGTTCTTGTGGGAGAACAACTCCATTTGGCTCACTAACTTCACACACCATCAGGCTTCCAAGCAGCTCTCAAGGAAACTCAGTTTTCACACTCTATGCTTAGTGCCCTTTGAGGGCCTAGGACTGAAATGAAGCTTGGAGAGCATCCCACATACACGAATGCTCCACATGCGGGTTTCACATGCCACCAACTCCACATTCACAGGCAACTTCAGCGCCACAGCCGTTTTCAGATAGCCCTCAATGCAAAGGCTCTAGACGCAAATATTGGTGTGAGAGCTAATTCAATCAAGGAAACACTGCATGTTGGTGAAGGGCATATTGAAGAAGGATCAGCCGAGTGGTTCTTGTGGGACAACAACTCCATTTGGCTCACTAACTTCACACACCATCAGGCTTCCAAGCAGCTCTCAAGGAAACTCAGTTTTCACACTCTATGCTTAGTGCCCTTTGAGTGCATTATCTAGGAATGAACCTGGTAGAGCATCCCACACAAACGAATGCTCCACATGCGGGTTTCACATGCCACCAACTCCACATTCACAGGCAACTTCAGCGCCACAGCCGTTTTCAGATGGCCCTCAATGCAAAGGCTCTAGACGCAAATATTGGTGTGAGAGCTAATTCAATCAAGGAAACACTGCATGTTGGTGAAGGGCATATTGAAAAAGAATCAGCCGAGTGGTTCTTGTGGGAGAACAACTCCATTTGGCTCACTAACTTCACACACCATCAGGATTCCAAGCAGCTCTCAAGGAAACTAAATTTTCACACTCTATGCTGAGTGCTCTTTGTGTGCCTAGGACTGAAATGAAGCTTGGTCAGCATCCCACACAAACGAATGCTCCACATGCGGGTTTCACATGCCACCAACTCCACATTCACAGGCAACTTCAGCGCCACAGCCGTTTTCAGATAGCCCTCAATGCAAAGGCTCTAGACGCAAATATTGGTGTGAGAGCTAATTCAATCAAGGAAACACTGCATGTTGGTGAAGGGCATATTGAAGAAGGATAAGCCGAGTGGTTCTTGTGGGAGAACAACTCCATTTGGCTCACTAACTTCACACACCATCAGGCTTCCAAGCAGCTCTCAAGGAAACTCAGTTTTCACACTCTATGCTTAGTGCCCTTTGAGTGCATTATCTGGGAATGAACCTGGTAAAGCATCCCACACAAACGAATGCTCCACATGCGGGTTTCACATGCCACCAACTCCACATTCACAGGCAACTTCAGCGCCACAGCCGTTTTCAGATAGCCCTCAATGCAAAGGCTCTAGACGCAAATATTGGTGTGAGAGCTAATTCAATCAAGGAAACACTGCATGTTGGTGAAAGGCATATTGAAGAAGGATCAGCCGAGTGGTTCTTGTGGGAGAACAACTCCATTTGGCTCACTAACTTCACACACCATCAGGCTTCCAAGCAGCTCTCAAGGAAACTCAGTTTTCACACTCTATGCTTAGTGCCCTTTGAGTGCATTATCTAGGAATGAACCTGGTAGAGCATCCCACACAAACGAATGCTCCACATGCGGGTTTCACATGCCACCAACTCCACATTCACAGGCAACTTCAGCGCCACAGCCGTTTTCAGATAGCCCTCAATGCAAAGGCTCTAGACGCAAATAATGGTGTGAGAGGTAATTCAATCAAGGAAACACTGCATGTTGGTGAAGGGCATATTGAAGAAGGATCAGCCGAGTGGTTCTTGTGGGAGAACAACTCCATTTGGCTCACTAACTTCACACACCATCAGGCTTCCAAGCAGCTCTCAAGGAAACTCAGTTTTCACACTCTATGCTTAGTGCCCTTTGAGTGCCTAGGACTGAAATGAAGCTTGGAGAGCATCCCACATAAACGAATGCTCCACATGCGGGTTTCACATGCCACCAACTCCACATTCACAGGCAACTTCAGCGCCACAGCCGTTTTCAGATAGCCCTCAATGCAAAGGCTCTAGACGCAAATATTGGTGTGAGAGCTAATTCAATCAAGGAAACACTGCATGTTGGTGAAGGGCATATTGAAGAAGGATCAGCCGAGTGGTTCTTGTGGGACAACAACTCCATTTGGCTCACTAACTTCACACACCATCAGGCTTCCAAGCAGCTCTCAAGGAAACTCAGTTTTCACACTCTATGCTTAGTGCCCTTTGAGTGCATTATCTAGGAATGAACCTGGTAGAGCATCCCACACAAACGAATGCTCCACATGCGGGTTTCACATGCCACCAACTCCACATTCACAGGCAACTTCAGCGCCACAGCCGTTTTCAGATGGCCCTCAATGCAAAGGCTCTAGACGCAAATATTGGTGTGAGAGCTAATTCAATCAAGGAAACACTGCATGTTGGTGAAGGGCATATTGAAAAAGAATCAGCCGAGTGGTTCTTGTGGGAGAACAACTCCATTTGGCTCACTAACTTCACACACCATCAGGATTCCAAGCAGCTCTCAAGGAAACTAAATTTTCACACTCTATGCTGAGTGCTCTTTGTGTGCCTAGGACTGAAATGAAGCTTGGTCAGCATCCCACACAAACGAATGCTCCACATGCGGGTTTCACATGCCACCAACTCCACATTCACAGGCAACTTCAGCGCCACAGCCGTTTTCAGATAGCCCTCAATGCAAAGGCTCTAGACGCAAATATTGGTGTGAGAGCTAATTCAATCAAGGAAACACTGCATGTTGGTGAAGGGCATATTGAAGAAGGATAAGCCGAGTGGTTCTTGTGGGAGAACAACTCCATTTGGCTCACTAACTTCACACACCATCAGGCTTCCAAGCAGCTCTCAAGGAAACTCAGTTTTCACACTCTATGCTTAGTGCCCTTTGAGTGCATTATCTGGGAATGAACCTGGTAAAGCATCCCACACAAACGAATGCTCCACATGCGGGTTTCACATGCCACCAACTCCACATTCACAGGCAACTTCAGCGCCACAGCCGTTTTCAGATAGCCCTCAATGCAAAGGCTCTAGACGCAAATATTGGTGTGAGAGCTAATTCAATCAAGGAAACACTGCATGTTGGTGAAAGGCATATTGAAGAAGGATCAGCCGAGTGGTTCTTGTGGGAGAACAACTCCATTTGGCTCACTAACTTCACACACCATCAGGCTTCCAAGCAGCTCTCAAGGAAACTCAGTTTTCACACTCTATGCTTAGTGCCCTTTGAGTGCATTATCTAGGAATGAACCTGGTAGAGCATCCCACACAAACGAATGCTCCACATGCGGGTTTCACATGCCACCAACTCCACATTCACAGGCAACTTCAGCGCCACAGCCGTTTTCAGATAGCCCTCAATGCAAAGGCTCTAGACGCAAATAATGGTGTGAGAGGTAATTCAATCAAGGAAACACTGCATGTTGGTGAAGGGCATATTGAAGAAGGATCAGCCGAGTGGTTCTTGTGGGAGAACAACTCCATTTGGCTCACTAACTTCACACACCATCAGGCTTCCAAGCAGCTCTCAAGGAAACTCAGTTTTCACACTCTATGCTTAGTGCCCTTTGAGTGCCTAGGACTGAAATGAAGCTTGGAGAGCATCCCACATAAACGAATGCTCCACATGCGGGTTTCACATGCCACCAACTCCACATTCACAGGCAACTTCAGCGCCACAGCCGTTTTCAGATAGCCCTCAATGCAAAGGCTCTAGACGCAAATATTGGTGTGAGAGCTAATTCAATCAAGGAAACACTGCATGTTGGTGAAGGGCATATTGAAGAAGGATCAGCCGAGTGGTTCTTGTGGGACAACAACTCCATTTGGCTCACTAACTTCACACACCATCAGGCTTCCAAGCAGCTCTCAAGGAAACTCAGTTTTCACACTCTATGCTTAGTGCCCTTTGAGTGCATTATCTAGGAATGAACCTGGTAGAGCATCCCACACAAACGAATGCTCCACATGCGGGTTTCACATGCCACCAACTCCACATTCACAGGCAACTTCAGCGCCACAGCCGTTTTCAGATGGCCCTCAATGCAAAGGCTCTAGACGCAAATATTGGTGTGAGAGCTAATTCAATCAAGGAAACACTGCATGTTGGTGAAGGGCATATTGAAAAAGAATCAGCCGAGTGGTTCTTGTGGGAGAACAACTCCATTTGGCTCACTAACTTCACACACCATCAGGATTCCAAGCAGCTCTCAAGGAAACTAAATTTTCACACTCTATGCTGAGTGCTCTTTGTGTGCCTAGGACTGAAATGAAGCTTGGTCAGCATCCCACACAAACGAATGCTCCACATGCGGGTTTCACATGCCACCAACTCCACATTCACAGGCAACTTCAGCGCCACAGCCGTTTTCAGATAGCCCTCAATGCAAAGGCTCTAGACGCAAATATTGGTGTGAGAGCTAATTTAATCAAGGAAACACTGCATGTTGGTGAAGGGCATATTGAAGAAGGATAAGCCGAGTGGTTCTTGTGGGAGAACAACTCCATTTGGCTCACTAACTTCACACACCATCAGGCTTCCAAGCAGCTCTCAAGGAAACTCAGTTTTCACACTCTCTGCTTAGTGCCCTTTGAGTGCATTATCTGGGAATGAACCTGGTAAAGCATCCCACACAAACGAATGCTCCACATGCGGGTTTCACATGCCACCAACTCCACATTCACAGGCAACTTCAGCGCCACAGCCGTTTTCAGATAGCCCTCAATGCAAAGGCTCTAGACGCAAATATTGGTGTGAGAGCTAATTCAATCAAGGAAACACTGCATGTTGGTGAAAGGCATATTGAAGAAGGATCAGCCGAGTGGTTCTTGTGGGAGAACAACTCCATTTGGCTCACTAACTTCACACACCATCAGGCTTCCAAGCAGCTCTCAAGGAAACTCAGTTTTCACACTCTATGCTTAGTGCCCTTTGAGTGCATTATCTAGGAATGAACCTGGTAGAGCATCCCACACAAACGAATGCTCCACATGCGGGTTTCACATGCCACCAACTCCACATTCACAGGCAACTTCAGCGCCACAGCCGTTTTCAGATAGCCCTCAATGCAAAGGCTCTAGACGCAAATAATGGTGTGAGAGCTAATTCAATCAAGGAAACACTGCATGTTGGTGAAGGACATATTGAAGAAGAATCAGCCGAGTGGTTCTTGTGGGAGAACAACTCCATTTGTCTCACTAACTTCACACACCATCAGGCTTCCAAGCAGCTCTCAAGGAAACTCAGTTTTCACACTCTATGCTTAGTGCCCTTTGAGTGCATTATCTAGGAATGAACCTGGTAGAGCATCCCACACAAACGAATGCTCCACATGCGGGTTTCACATGCCACCAACTCCACATTCACAGTCAACTTCAGCGCCACAGCCGTTTTCAGCTAACCCTCAAAGCAAAGGCTCTAGACGCAAATAATGGTGTGAGAGCTAATTCAATCAAGGAAACACTGCATGTTGGTGGAGGACATATTGAAGAAGAATCAGCCGAGTGGTTCTTGTGGGAGAACAACTCCATTTGGCTCACTAACTTCACACACCATCAGGCTTCCAAGCAGCTCTCAAGGAAACTCAGTTTTCACACTCTATGCTTAGTGCCCTTTGAGTGCATTATCTAGGAATGAACCTGGTAGAGCATCCCACACAAACGAATGCTCCACATGCGGGTTTCACATGCCACCAACTCCACATTCACAGGCAACTTCAGCGCCACAGCCGTTTTCAGATGGCCCTCAATGCAAAGGCTCTAGACGCAAATATTGGTGTGAGAGCTAATTCAATCAAGGAAACACTGCATGTTGGTGAAGGGCATATTGAAAAAGAATCAGCCGAGTGGTTCTTGTGGGAGAACAACTCCATTTGGCTCACTAACTTCACACACCATCAGGATTCCAAGCAGCTCTCAAGGAAACTAAATTTTCACACTCTATGCTGAGTGCTCTTTGTGTGCCTAGGACTGAAATGAAGCTTGGTCAGCATCCCACACAAACGAATGCTCCACATGCGGGTTTCACATGCCACCAACTCCACATTCACAGGCAACTTCAGCGCCACAGCCGTTTTCAGATAGCCCTCAATGCAAAGGCTCTAGACGCAAATATTGGTGTGAGAGCTAATTTAATCAAGGAAACACTGCATGTTGGTGAAGGGCATATTGAAGAAGGATCAGCCGAGTGGTTCTTGTGGGAGAACAACTCCATTTGGCTCACTAACTTCACACACCATCAGGCTTCCAAGCAGCTCTCAAGGAAACTCAGTTTTCACACTCTATGCTTAGTGCCCTTTGAGTGCATTATCTGGGAATGAACCTGGTAAAGCATCCCACACAAACGAATGCTCCACATGCGGGTTTCACATGCCACCAACTCCACATTCACAGGCAACTTCAGCGCCACAGCCGTTTTCAGATAGCCCTCAATGCAAAGGCTCTAGACGCAAATATTGGTGTGAGAGCTAATTCAATCAAGGAAACACTGCATGTTGGTGAAAGGCATATTGAAGAAGGATCAGCCGAGTGGTTCTTGTGGGAGAACAACTCCATTTGGCTCACTAACTTCACACACCATCAGGCTTCCAAGCAGCTCTCAAGGAAACTCAGTTTTCACACTCTATGCTTAGTGCCCTTTGAGTGCATTATCTAGGAATGAACCTGGTAGAGCATCCCACACAAACGAATGCTCCACATGCGGGTTTCACATGCCACCAACTCGACATTCACAGGCAACTTCAGCGCCACAGCCGTTTTCAGATAGCCCTCAATGCAAAGGCTCTAGACGCAAATAATGGTGTGAGAGCTAATTCAATCAAGGAAACACTGCATGTTGGTGAAGGACATATTGAAGAAGAATCAGCCGAGTGGTTCTTGTGGGAGAACAACTCCATTTGGCTCACTAACTTCACACACCATCAGGCTTCCAAGCAGCTCTCAAGGAAACTCAGTTTTCACACTCTATGCTTAGTACTGTTTGAGTGCCTAGGACTGAAATGAAGCTTGGAGAGCATCCCACATACACGAATGCTCCACATGCGGGTTTCACATGCCACCAACTCCACATTCACAGGCAACTTCAGCGCCACAGCCGTTTTCAGATAGCCCTCAATGCAAAGGCTCTAGACGCAAATATTGGTGTGAGAGCTAATTCAATCAAGAAAACACTGCATGTTGGTGAAGGGCATATTGAAAAAGAATCAGCCGAGTGGTTCTTGTAGGAGAACAACTCCATTTGACTCACTAACTTCACACACCATCAGGATTCCAAGCAGCTCTCAAGGAAACTAAATTTTCACACTCTATGCTGAGTGCCCTTTGTGTGCCTAGGACTGAAATGAAGCTTGGTTAGCATCCCACACAAACGAATGCTCCACATGCGGGTTTCACATGCCACCAACTCCACATTCACAGGCAACTTCAGCGCCACAGCCGTTTTCAGATAGCCCTCAATGCAAAGGCTCTAGACGCAAATATTGGTGTGAGAGCTAATTCAATCAAGGAAACACTGCATGTTGGTGAAGGGCATATTGAAGAAGGATCAGCCGAGTGGTTCTTGTGGGAGAACAACTCCATTTGGCTCACTAACTTCACACACCATCAGGCTTCCAAGCAGCTCTCAAGGAAACTCAGTTTTCACACTCTATGCTTAGTGCCCTTTGAGTGCCAAGGACTGAAATGAAGCTTGGAGAGCATCCCACACAAACGAATGCTCCACATGCGGGTTTCACATGCCACCAACTCCACATTCACAGGCAACTTCAGCGCCACAGCCGTTTTCAGATAGCCCTCAATGCAAAGGCTCTAGACGCAAATATTGGTGTGAGAGCTAATTCAATCAAGGAAACACTGCATGTTGGTGAAGGGCATATTGAAGAAGGATCAGCCGAGTGGTTCTTGTGGGAGAACAACTCCATTTGTCTCACTAACTTCACACACCATCAGGCTTCCAAGCAGCTCTCAAGGAAACTCAGTTTTCACACTCTATGCTTAGTGCCCTTTGAGTGCATTATCTAGGAATGAACCTGGTAGAGCATCCCACACAAACGAATGCTCCACATGCGGGTTTCACATGCCACCAACTCCACATTCACAGTCAACTTCAGCGCCACAGCCGTTTTCAGCTAACCCTCAAAGCAAAGGCTCTAGACGCAAATAATGGTGTGAGAGCTAATTCAATCAAGGAAACACTGCATGTTGGTGAAGGACATATTGAAGAAGAATCAGCCGAGTGGTTCTTGTGGGAGAACAACTCCATTTGGCTCACTAACTTCACACACCATCAGGCTTCCAAGCAGCTCTCAAGGAAACTCAGTTTTCACACTCTATGCTTAGTGCCCTTTGAGTGCCTAGGACTGAAATGAAGCTTGGTCAGCATCCCACACAAACGAATGTTCCACATGCGGGTTTCACATGCCACCAACTCCACATTCACAGGCAACTTCAGCGCCACAGCCGTTTTCAGATAGCCCTCAATGCAAAGGCTCTAGACGCAAATATTGGTGTGAGAGCTAATTCAATCAAGGAAACACTGCATGTTGGTGAAGGGCATATTGAAGAAGGATCAGCCGAGTGGTTCTTGTGGGAGAACAACTCCATTTGGCTCCCTAACATCACACACCATCAGGCTTCCAAGCAGCTCTCAAGGAAACTCAGTTTTCACACTCTATGCTTAGTGCTCTTTGAGTGCCTAGGACTGAAATGAAGCTTGGAGAGCATCCCACATACACGAATGCTCCACATGCGGGTTTCACATGCCACCAACTCCACATTCACAGGCAACTTCAGCGCCACAGCCTTTTTCAGATAGCCCTCAATGCAAAGGCTCTAGACGCAAATATTGGTGTGAGAGCTAATTCAGTCAAGGAAACACTGCATGTTGGTGAAGGGCATATTGAAGAGGGATCAGCCGAGTGGTTCTTGTGGGAGAACAACTACATTTGGCTCTCTAGCTTCACACACCATCAGGCTTCCAAGCAGCTCTCAAGGAAACTCAGTTTTCACACTCTATGCTTAGTGCCCTTTGAGCGCATTATCTAGTAATGAACCTGGTAGAGCATCCCACACAAACGAATGCTCCACATGCGGGTTTCACATGCCACCAACTCCACATTCACAGGCAACTTCAGCCCCACTGTCGTTTTCAGATAGCCCTCAATGCAAAGGCTCTAGACGCAAATATTGGTGTGAGAGCTAATTCAATCAAGGAAACACTGCATGTTGGTGAAGGGCATATTGAAGAAGGATCAGCCGAGTGGTTCTTGTGGGAGAACAACTCCATTTGGCTCACTAACTTCACACACCATCAGGCTTCCAAGCAGCTCTCAAGGAAACTCAGTTTTCACACTCTATGCTTAGTGCCCTTTGAGTGCCTAGGACTGAAATGAAGCTTGGAGAGCATCCCACATAAACGAATGCTCCACATGCGGGTTTCACATGCCACCAACTCCACATTCACAGGCAACTTCAGCGCTACAGCCGTTTTCAGATAGCCCTCAATGCAAAGGCTCTAGACGCAAATATTGGTGTGAGAGCTAATTCAATCAAGGAAACACTGCATGTTGGTGAAGGGCATATTGAAGAAGGATCAGCCGAGTGGTTCTTGTGAGAGAACAACTCCATTTGGCTCACTAACTTCACACCATCAGGCTTCCAAGCAGCTCTCAAGGAAACTCAGTTGTCACACTGTATGCTTAGTGCCCTTTGAGTGCATTATCTAGGAATGAACCTGGTAGAGCATCCCACACAAACGAATGCTCCACATGCGGGTTTCACATGCCACCAACTCCACATTCACAGGCAACTTCAGCGCCACAGCCGTTTTCAGATAGCCCTCAATGCAAAGGCTCTAGACGCAAATATTGGTGTGAGAGCTAATTCAATCAATGAAACAATTCATGTTGGTGAAGAGCATATTGAAGAAGGATCAGCCAAGTGGTTCTTGTGGGAGAACAACTCCATTTGGCTCACTAACTTCACACACCATCAGGCTTCCAAGCAGCTCTCAAGGAAACTCAGTTTTCACACTCTATGCTTAGTGCCCTTTGAGTGCATTATCTAGGAATGAACCTGGTAGAGCATCCCACACAAACGAATGCTCCACATGCGGGTTTCACATGCCACCAACTCCACATTCACAGGCAACTTCAGCGCCACAGCCGTTTTCAGATAGCCCTCAATGCAAAGGCTCTAGACGCAAATATTGGTGTGAGAGCTAATTCAATCAAGGAAACACTGCATGTTGGTGAAGGGCATATTGAAGAAGGATCAGCCGAGTGGTTCTTGTGGGAGAACAACTCCATTTGGCTCACTAACTTCACACACCATCAGGCTTCCAAGCAGCTCTCAAGGAAACTCAGTTTTCACACTCTATGCTTAGTGCCCTTTGAGTGCATTATCTAGGAATGAACCTGGTAGAGCATCCCACACAAACGAATGCTCCACATGCGGGTTTCACATGCCACCAACTCCACATTCACAGGCAACTTCAGCACCACAGCCGTTTTCAGATAGCCCTCAATGCAAAGGCTCTAGACGCAAATATTGGTGTGAGAGCTAATTCAATCAAGGAAACACTGCATGTTGGTGAAGGGCATATTGAAGAAGAATCAGCCGAGTGGTTCTTGTGGGAGAACAACTCCATTTGGCTCACTAACTTCACACACCATCAGGCTTCCAAGCAGCTCTCAAGGAAACTCAGTTTTCACACTCTATGCTTAGTGCCCTTTGAGTGCCTAGGAGTGAAATGAAGCTTGGAGAGCATCCCACACAAACGAATGCTCCACATGCGGGTTTCACATGCCACCAACTCCACATTCACAGGCAACTTCAGCGCCTCAGCCGTTTTCAGATAGCCCTCAATGCAAAGGCTCTAGACGCAAATATTGGTGTGAGAGCTAATTCAATCAAGGAAACACTGCATGTTGGTGAAGGGCATATTGAAGAAGGATCAGCCGAGTGGTTCTTGTGGGAGAACAACTCCATTTGGCTCACTAACTTCACACACCATCAGGCTTCCAAGCAGCTCTCAAGGAAACTCAGTTTTCACACTCTATGCTTAGTGCTCTTTGTGTGCCTAGGACTGAAATGAAGCTTGGTCAGCATCCCACACAAACGAATGCTCCACATGCGGGTTTCACATGCCACCAACTCCACATTCACAGGCAACTTCAGCGCTACAGCCGTTTTCAGATAGCCCTCAATGCAAAGGCTCTAGACGCAAATATTGGTGTGAGAGCTAATTCAATCAAGGAAACACTGCATGTTGGTGAAGGGCATATTGAAGAAGGATCAGCCGAGTGGTTCTTGTGGGAGAACAACTCCATTTGGCTCACTAAATTCACACCATCAGGCTTCCAAGCAGCTCTCAAGGAAACTCAGTTTTCACACTCTATTCTTATTGCCCTTTGAGTGCATTATCTAGGAATGAACCTGGTAGAGCATCCCACACAAACGAATGCTCCACATGCGGGTTTCACATGCCACCAACTCCACATTCACAGGCAACTTAAGCGCCTCAGCCGTTTTCAGATAGCCCTCAATGCAAAGGCTCTAGACGCAAATATTGGTGTGAGAGCTAATTCAATCAAGGAAACACTGCATGTTGGTTAACGGTATATTGAAGAAGAATCAGCCGAGTGGTTTTTGTGGGAGAACAACTCCATTTGGCTCACTAACTTCACACACCATCAGGCTTCCAAGCAGCTCTCAAGGAAACTCAGTTTTCACACTCTATGCTTAGTGCCCTTTGAGTGCATTATCTAGGAATGAACATGGTAGCGCATCCCACACAAACGAATGCTCCACTTGCGGGTTTCACATGCCACCAACTCCACATTCACAGGCAACTTCAGCGCCACAGCCGTTTTCAGATAGCCCTCAATGCAAAGGCTCTAGACGCAAATATTGGTGTGAGAGCTAATTCAATCAAGGAAACACTGCATGTTGGTGAAGGGCATATTGAAGAAGGATCAGCCGAGTGGTTCTTGTGGGAGAACAACTCCATTTGTCTCACTAACTTCACACACCATCAGGCTTCCAAGCAGCTCTCAAGGAAACTCAGTTTTCACACTCTATGCTTAGTGCCCTTTGAGTGCATTATCTAGGAATGAACCTGGTAGAGCATTCCACACAAACAAATGCTCCACATGCGGGTTTCACATGCCACCACCTCCACATTCACAGGCAACTTCAGCGCCACAGCCGTTTTCAGATAGCCCTCAATGCAAAGGCTCTAGACGCAAATATTGGTGTGAGAGCTAATTCAATCAAGGAAACACTGCATGTTGGTGAAGGGCATATTGAAGAAGGATCAGCCGAGTGGTTCTTGTGGGAGAACAACTCCATTTGGCTCACTAACTTCACACACCATCAGGCTTCCAAGCAGCTCTCAAGGAAACTTAGTTTTCACACTCTATGCTTAGTGCCCTTTGAGTGCATTATCTAGGAATGAACCTGGTAGAGCATTCCACACAAACGAATGCTCCACATGCGGGTTTCACATGCCACCAACTCCACATTCACAGGCAACTTCAGCGCCTCAGCCGTTTTCAGATAGCCCTCAATGCAAAGGCTCTAGACGCAAATATTGGTGTGAGAGCTAATTCAATCAAGGAAACACTGCATGTTGGTGAAGGGCATATTGAAGAAGGATCAGCCGAGTGGTTCTTGTGGGAGAACAACTCCATTTGGCTCACTAACTTCACACACCATCAGGCTTCCAAGCAGCTCTCAAGGAAACTCAGTTTTCACACTCTATGCTTAGTGCCCTTTGAGTGCATTATCTAGGAATGAACCTGGTAGAGCATCCCACACAAACGAATGCTCCACATGCGGGTTTCACATGCCACCAACTCCACATTCACAGGCAACTTCAGCGCCACAGCCGTTTTCAGATAGCCCTCAATGCAAAGGCTCTAGACGCAAATATTGGTGTGAGAGCTAATTCAATCAAGGAAACACTGCATGTTGGTGAAGGGCATATTGAAGAAGGATCAGCCGAGTGGTTCTTGTGGGAGAACAACTCCATTTGGCTCACTAACTTCACACCATCAGGCTTCCAAGCAGCTCTCAAGGAAACTCAGTTTTCACACTCTATGCTTAGTTTCCTTTGTATGGCTAGGACTGAAATGAACCTGGTAGAGCATCCCACACAAACGAATGCTCCACATGCGGGTTTCACATGCCACCAACTCCACATTCACAGGCAACTTCAGCGCTACAGCCGTTTTCAGATAGCCCTCAATGCAAAGGCTCTAGACGCAAATATTGGTGTGAGAGCTAATTCAATCAAGGAAACACTGCATGTTGGTGAAGGGCATATTGAAGAAGGATCAGTCGAGTGGTTCTTGTGGGAGAACAGCTCCATTTGGCTCACTAACTTCACACCATCAGACTTCCAAGCAGCTCTCAAGGAAACTCAGTTGTCACACTCTATGCTTAGTGCCCTTTGAGTGCATTATCTAGGAATGAACCTGGTAGAGCATCCCACACAAACGAATGCTCCACATGCGGGTTTCACATGCCACCAACTCCACATTCACAGGCAACTTCAGCGCCACAGCCGTTTTCAGATAGCCCTCAATGCAAAGGCTCTAGACGCAAATATTGGTGTGAGAGCTAATTCAATCAAGGAAACACTGCATGTTGGTGAAGGGCATATTGAAGAAGGATAAGCCGAGTGGTTCTTGTGGGAGAACAACTCCATTTGGCTCACTAACTTCACACACCATCAGACTTCCAAGCAGCTCTCAAGGAAACTCAGTTTTCACACTCTATGCTCAGTGCCCTTTGAGTGCATTATCTAGGAATGAACCTGGTAGAGCATTCCACACAAACGAATGCTCCACATGCGGGTTTCACATGCCACCAACTCCACATTCACAGGCAACTTCAGCGCCACAGCCATTTTCAGATAGCCCTCAATGGAAAGGCTCTAGACGCAAATATTGGTGTGAGAGCTAATTCAATCAAGGAAACAATGCATGTTGGTGAAGGGCATATTGAAGAAGGATCAGCCGAGTGGTTCTTGTGGGAGAACAACTCCATTTGGCTCACTAACTTCACACACCATCAGGCTTCCAAGCAGCTCTCAAGGAAACTCAGTTTTCACACTCTATGCTTAGTGCCCTTTGAGTGCCTAGGACTGAAATGAAGCTTGGAGAGCATCCCACACAAACGAATGCTCCACATGCGGGTTTCACATGCCACCAACTCCACATTCACAGGCAACTTCAGCGCCTCAGCCGTTTTCAGATAGCCCTCAATGCAAAGGCTCTAGACGCAAATATTGGTGTGAGAGCTAATTCAATCAAGGAAACACTGCATGTTGGTGAAGGGCATATTGAAGAAGGATCAGCCGAGTGGTTCTTGTGGGAGAACAACTCCATTTGGCTCACTAACTTCACACACCATCAGGCTTCCAAGCAGCTCTCAAGGAAACTCAGTTTTCACACTCTATGCTTAGTGCTCTTTGTGTGCCTAGGACTGAATTGAAGCTTGGTGAGCATCCCACACAAACGAATGCTCCACATGCGGGTTTCACATGCCACCAACTCCACATTCACAGGCAACTTCAGCGCTACAGCCGTTTTCAGATAGCCCTCAATGCAAAGGCTCTAGACGCAAATATTGGTGTGAGAGCTAATTCAATCAAGGAAACACTGCATGTTGGTGAAGGGCATATTGAAGAAGGATCAGCCGAGTGGTTCTTGTGGGAGAACAACTCCATTTGGCTCACTAACTTCACACCATCAGGCTTCCAAGCAGCTCTCAAGGAAACTCAGTTTTCACACTCTATTCTTATTGCCCTTTGAGTGCATTATCTAGGAATGAACATGGTAGCGCGTCCCACACAAACGAATGCTCCACATGCGGGTTTCACATGCCACCAACTCCACATTCACAGGCAACTTCAGCGGCACAGCCGTTTTCAGATAGCCCTCAATGCAAAGGCTCTAGACGCAAATATTGGTGTGAGAGCTAATTCAATCAAGGAAACACTGCATGTTGGTGAAGGGCATATTGAAGAAGGATCAGCCGAGTGGTTCTTGTGGGAGAACAACTCCATTTGGCTCACTAACTTCACACACCATCAGGCTTCCAAGCAGCTCTCAAGGAAACTCAGTTTTCACACTCTATGCTTAGTGCCCTTTGAGTGCCTAGGACTGAAATGAAGCTTGGAGAGCATCCCACACAAACGAATGCTCCACATGCGGGTTTCACATGCCACCAACTCCACATTCACAGTAAACTTCAGCGCTACAGCCGTTTTCAGATAGCCCTCAATGCAAAGGCTCTAGACGCAAATATTGGTGTGAGAGCTAATTCAATCAAGGAAACACTGCATGTTGGTGAAGGGCATATTGAAGAAGGATCAGCCGAGTGGTTCTTGTGGGAGAACAACTCCATTTGGCTCACTAACTTCACACCATCAGGCTTCCAAGCAGCTCTCAAGGAAACTCAGTTGTCACACTCTATGCTTAGTGCCCTTTGAGTGCATTATCTAGGAATGATCCTGGTAGAGCATCCCACACAAACGAATGCTCCACATGCGGGTTTCACATGCCACCAACTCCACATTCACAGGCAACTTCAGCGCCACAGCCGTTTTCAGATAGCCCTCAATGCAAAGGCTCTAGACGCAAATATTGGTGTGAGAGCTAATTCAATCAAGGAAACACTGCATGTTGGTTAACGGCATATTGAAGAAGAATCAGCCGAGTGTTTCTTGTGGGAGAACAACTCCATTTGGATCACTAACTTCACACACCATCAGGCTTCCAAGCAGCTCTCAAGGAAACTCAGTTTTCACACTCTATGCTTAGTGCCCTTTGAGTGCATTATCTAGGAATGAACCTGGTAGAGCATCCCACACAAACGATTGCTCCACATGCGGGTTTCACATGCCACCAACTGCACATTCACAGTCAACTTCAGCGCCACAGACGTTTTCAGATAGCCCTCAATGCAAAGGCTCTAGACGCAAATATTGGTGTGAGAGCTAATTCAATCAAGGAAACACTGCATGTTGGTGAAGGGCATATTGAAGAAGGATCAGCCGAGTGGTTCTTGTGGGAGAACAACTCCATTTGGCTCACTAACTTCACACACCATCAGGCTTCCAAGCGGCTCTCAAGGAAACTCAGTTTTCACACTCTATGCTTAGTGCCCTTTGAGTGCATTATCTAGGAATGAACCTGGTAGAGCATTCCACACAAACGAATGCTCCACATGCGGGTTTCACATGCCACCAACTCCACATTCACAGGCAACTTCAGCGCCACAGCCGTTTTCAGATAGCCCTCAATGCAAAGGCTCTAGACGCAAATATTGGTGTGAGAGCTAATTCAATCAAGGAAACACTGCATGTTGGTGAAGGGCATATTGAAGAAGGATCAGCCGAGTGGTTCTTGTGGGAGAACAACTCCATTTGGCTCACTAACTTCACACACCATCAGGCTTCCAAGCAGCTCTCAAGGAAACTCAGTTTTCACACTCTATGCTTAGTGCCCTTTGAGTGCATTATCTAGGAATGAACCTGGTAGAGCATCCCACACAAACGAATGCTCCACATGCGGGTTTCACATGCCACCAACTCCACATTCACAGGCAACTTCAGCGCCACAGCCGTTTTCAGATAGCCCTCAATGCAAAGGCTCTAGACGCAAATATTGGTGTGAGAGCTAATTCAATCAAGGAAACACTGCATGTTGGTGAAGGGCATATTGAAGAAGGATCAGCCGAGTGGTTCTTGTGGGAGAACAACTCCATTTGGCTCACTAACTTCACACACCATCAGGCTTCCAAGCAGCTCTCAAGGAAACTCAGTTTTCACACTCTATGCTTAGTGCCCTTTGAGTGCCTAGGACTGAAATGAAGCTTGGAGAGCATCCCACATAAACGAATGCTCCACATGCGGGTTTCACATGCCACCAACTCCACATTCACAGGCAACTTCAGCGCCACAGCCGTTTTCAGATAGCCCTCAATGCAAAGGCTCTAGACGCAAATATTGGTGTGAGAGCTAATTCAATCAAGGAAACACTGCATGTTGGTGAAGGGCATATTGAAGAAGGATCAGCCGAGTGGTTCTTGTGGGAGAACAACTCCATTTGGCTCACTAACTTCACACACCATCAGGCTTCCAAGCAGCTCTCAAGGAAACTCAGTTTTCACACTCTATGCTTAGTGCCCTTTGAGGGCCTAGGACTGAAATGAAGCTTGGAGAGCATCCCACATACACGAATGCTCCACATGCGGGTTTCACATGCCACCAACTCCACATTCACAGGCAACTTCAGCGCTACAGCCGTTTTCAGATAGCCCTCAATGCAAAGGCTCTAGACGCAAATATTGGTGTGAGAGCTAATTCAATCAAGGAAACACTGCATGTTGGTGAAGGGCATATTGAAGAAGGATCAGCCGAGTGGTTCTTGTGGGACAACAACTCCATTTGGCTCACTAACTTCACACACCATCAGGCTTCCAAGCAGCTCTCAAGGAAACTCAGTTTTCACACTCTATGCTTAGTGCCCTTTGAGTGCATTATCTAGGAATGAACCTGGTAGAGCATCCCACACAAACGAATGCTCCACATGCGGGTTTCACATGCCACCAACTCCACATTCACAGGCAACTTCAGCGCCACAGCCGTTTTCAGATGGCCCTCAATGCAAAGGCTCTAGACGCAAATATTGGTGTGAGAGCTAATTCAATCAAGGAAACACTGCATGTTGGTGAAGGGCATATTGAAAAAGAATCAGCCGAGTGCTTCTTGTGGGAGAACAACTCCATTTGGCTCACTAACTTCACACACCATCAGGATTCCAAGCAGCTCTCAAGGAAACTAAATTTTCACACTCTATGCTGAGTGCTCTTTGTGTGCCTAGGACTGAAATGAAGCTTGGTCAGCATCCCACACAAACGAATGCTCCACATGCGGGTTTCACATGCCACCAACTCCACATTCACAGGCAACTTCAGCGCCACAGCCGTTTTCAGATAGCCCTCAATGCAAAGGCTCTAGACGCAAATATTGGTGTGAGAGCTAATTTAATCAAGGAAACACTGCATGTTGGTGAAGGGCATATTGAAGAAGGATCAGCCGAGTGGTTCTTGTGGGAGAACAACTCCATTTGGCTCACTAACTTCACACACCATCAGGCTTCCAAGCAGCTCTCAAGGAAACTCAGTTTTCACACTCTATGCTTAGTGCCCTTTGAGTGCATTATTTGGGAATGAACCTGGTAGAGCATCCCACACAAACGAATGCTCCACATGCGGGTTTCACATGCCACCAACTCCACATTCACAGGCAACTTCAGCGCCACAGCCGTTTTCAGATAGCCCTCAATGCAAAGGCTCTAGACGCAAATATTGGTGTGAGAGCTAATTCAATCAAGGAAACACTGCATGTTGGTGAAGGGCATATTGAAGAAGGATCAGCCGAGTGGTTCTTGTGGGAGAACAACTCCATTTGGCTCACTAACTTCACACACCATCAGGCTTCCAAGCAGCTCTCAAGGAAACTCAGTTTTCACACTCTATGCTTAGTGCCCTTTGAGTGCCTAGGACTGAAATGAAGCTTGGAGAGCATCCCACACAAACGAATGCTCCACATGCGGGTTTCACATGCCACCAACTCCACATTCACAGGCAACTTCAGCGCTACAGCCGTTTTCAGATAGCCCTCAATGCAAAGGCTCTAGACGCAAATATTGGTGTGAGAGCTAATTCAATCAAGGAAACACTGCATGTTGGTGAAGGGCATATTGAAGAAGGATCAGCCGAGTGGTTCTTGTGGGAGAACAACTCCATTTGGCTCACTAACTTCACACCATCAGGCTTCCAAGCAGCTCTCAAGGAAACTCAGTTGTCACACTCTATGCTTAGTGCCCTTTGAGTGCATTATCTAGGAATGAACCTGGTAGAGCATCCCACACAAACGAATGCTCCACATGCGGGTTTCACATGCCACCAACTCCACATTCACAGGCAACTTCAGCGCCACAGCCGTTTTCAGATAGCCCTCAATGCAAAGGCTCTAGACGCAAATAATGGTGTGAGAGCTAATTCAATCAAGGAAACACTGCATGTTGGTGAAGGACATATTGAAGAAGAATCAGCCGAGTGGTTCTTGTGGGAGAACAACTCCATTTGGCTCACTAACTTCACACACCATCAGGCTTCCAAGCAGCTCTCAAGGAAACTCAGTTTTCACACTCTATGCTTAGTACTGTTTGAGTGCCTAGGACTGAAATGAAGCTTGGAGAGCATCCCACACAAACGAATGCTCCACATGCGGGTTTCACATGCCACCAACTCCACATTCACAGGCAACTTCAGCGCCACAGCCGTTTTCAGATAGCCCTCAATGCAAAGGCTCTAGACGCAAATATTGGTGTGAGAGCTAATTCAATCAAGGAAACACTGCATGTTGGTGAAGGGCATATTGAAGAAGGATCAGCCGAGTGGTTCTTGTGGGAGAACAACTCCATTTGGCTCACTAACTTCACACACCATCAGGCTTCCAAGCAGCTCTCAAGGAAACTCAGTTTTCACACTCTATGCTTAGTGCCCTTTGAGTGCATTATCTAGGAATGAACCTGGTAGAGCATCCCACACAAACGAATGCTCCACATGCGGGTTTCACATGCCACCAACTCCACATTCACAGGCAACTTCAGCGCCACAGCCTTTTTCAGATAGCCCTCAATGCAAAGGCTCTAGACGCAAATATTGGTGTGAGAGCTAATTCAATCAAGGAAACACTGCATGTTGGTGAAGGGCATATTGAAGAAGGATCAGCCGAGTGGTTCTTGTGGGAGAACAACTCCATTTGGCTCACTAACTTCACACACCATCAGGCTTCCAAGCAGCTCTCAAGGAAACTCAGTTTTCACACTCTATGCTTAGTGCCCTTTGAGTGCATTATCTAGGAATGAACCTGGTAGAGCATTCCACACAAACGAATGCTCCACATGCGGGTTTCACATGCCACCAACTCCACATTCACAGGCAACTTCAGCGCTACAGCCGTTTTCAGATAGCCCTCAATGCAAAGGCTCTAGACGCAAATATTGGTGTGAGAGCTAATTCAATCAAGGAAACACTGCATGTTGGTGAAGGGCATATTGAAGAAGGATCAGCCGAGTGGTTCTTGTGGGAGAACAACTCCATTTGGCTCACTAACTTCACAACCATCAGGCTTCCAAGCAGCTCTCAAGGAAACTCAGTTTTCACACTCTATGCTTTGTGCCCTTTGAGTGCATTATCTAGGAATGAACATGGTAGAGCATTACACACGTACGAACTCTCCACATGCGGGTTTCACTTGCCACCAACTCCACATTCACAGGCAACTTCAGCGCCACAGCCGTTTTCAGATAACCCTCAAAGCAAAGGGTCTAGACGCAAATATTGGAGTGAGAGCTAATTCAATCAAGGAAACACTGCATGTTGGTGAAGGGCATATTGAAGAAGGATCAGCCGAGTGGTTCTTGTGGGAGAACAACTCCATTTGGCTCACTAAATTCACACACCATCAGGCATCCAAGCAGCTCTCAAGGAAACTCAGTTTTCACACTCTATGCTCAGTGCTCTTTGTGTGCCTAGGACTGAAATGAAGCTTGGAGAGCATCCCACATACACGAATGCTCCACATGCGGGTTTCACATGCCACCAACTCCACATTCACAGGCAACTTCAGCGCCACAGCCGTTTTCAGATAGCCCTCAATGCAAAGGCTCTAGACGCAAATATTGGTGTGAGAGCTAATTCAATCAAGAAAACACTGCATGTTGGTGAAGGGCATATTGAAAAAGAATCAGCCGAGTCGTTCTTGTAGGAGAACAACTCCATTTGGCTCACTAACTTCACACACCATCAGGATTCCAAGCAGCTCTCAAGGAAACTAAATTTTCACACTCTATGCTGAGTGCCTTTGTGTGCCTAGGACTGAAATGAAGCTTGGTTAGCATCCCACACAAACGAATGCTCCACATGCGGGTTTCACATGCCACCAACTCCACATTCACAGGCAACTTCAGCGCCACAGCCGTTTTCAGATAGCCCTCAATGCAAAGGCTCTAGACGCAAATATTGGTGTGAGAGCTAATTCAATCAAGGAAACACTGCATGTTGGTGAAGGGCATATTGAAGAAGGATCAGCCGAGTGGTTCTTGTGGGAGAACAACTCCATTTGGCTCACTAACTTCACACACCATCAGGCTTCCAAGCAGCTCTCAAGGAAACTCAGTTTTCACACTCTATGCTTAGTGCCCTTTGAGTGCCTAGGACTGAAATGAAGCTTGGAGAGCATCCCACACAAACGAATGCTCCACATGCGGGTTTCACATGCCACCAACTCCACATTCACAGGCAACTTCAGCGCCACAGCCGTTTTCAGATAGCCCTCAATGCAAAGGCTCTAGACGCAAATATTGGTGTGAGAGCTAATTCAATCAAGGAAACACTGCATGTTGGTGAAGGGCATATTGAAGAAGGATCAGCCGAGTGGTTCTTGTGGGAGAACAACTCCATTTGGCTCACTAACTTCACACACCATCAGGCTTCCAAGCAGCTCTCAAGGAAACTCAGTTTTCACACTCTATGCTGAGTGCCCTTTGAGTGCCTAGGACTGAAATGAAGCTTGGTTAGCATCCCACATACACGAATGCTCCACATGCGGGTTTCACATGCCACCAACTCCACATTCACAGGCAACTTCAGCGCCACAGCCGTTTTCAGATAGCCCTCAATGCAAAGGCTCTAGACGCAAATATTGGTGTGAGAGCTAATTCAATCAAGGAAACACTGCATGTTGGTGAAGGGCATATTGAAGAAGGATCAGCCGAGTGGTTCTTGTGGGAGAACAACTCCATTTGGCTCACTAACTTCACACACCATCAGGCTTCCAAGCAGCTCTCAAGGAAACTCAGTTTTCACACTCTATGCTTAGTGCCCTTTGAGTGCATTATCAAGGAATGAACCTGGTAGAGCATCCCACACAAACGAATGCTCCACATGCGGATTTCACATGCCACCAACTCCACATTCACAGGCAACTTCAGTGTCGCAGCCGTTTTCAGATAGCCCTCAATGCAAAGGCTCTAGACGCAAATATTGGTGTGAGAGCTAATTCAATCAAGGAAACACTGCATGTTGGTGAAGGGCATATTGAAGAAGGATCAGCCGAGTGGTTCTTGTGGGAGAACAACTCCATTTGGCTCACTAACTTCACACACCATCAGGCTTCCAAGCAGCTCTCAAGGAAACTCAGTTTTCACACTCTATGCTTAGTGCCCTTTGAGTGCATTATCTAGGAATGAACCTGGTAGAGCATTCCACACAAACGAATGCTCCACATGCGGGTTTCACATGCCACCAACTCCACATTCACAGGCAACTTCAGCGCTACAGCCGTTTTCAGATAGCCCTCAATGCAAAGGCTCTAGACGCAAATATTGGTGTGAGAGCTAATTCAATCAAGGAAACACTGCATGTTGGTGAAGGGCATATTGAAGAAGGATCAGCCGAGTGGTTCTTGTGGGAGAACAACTCCATTTGGCTCACTAACTTCACAACCATCAGGCTTCCAAGCAGCTCTCAAGGAAACTCAGTTTTCACACTCTATGCTTTGTGCCCTTTGAGTGCATTATCTAGGAATGAACATGGTAGAGCATTACACACGTACGAACTCTCCACATGCGGGTTTCACTTGCCACCAACTCCACATTCACAGGCAACTTCAGCGCCACAGCCGTTTTCAGATAACCCTCAAAGCAAAGGGTCTAGACGCAAATATTGGAGTGAGAGCTAATTCAATCAAGGAAACACTGCATGTTGGTGAAGGGCATATTGAAGAAGGATCAGCCGAGTGGTTCTTGTGGGAGAACAACTCCATTTGGCTCACTAAATTCACACACCATCAGGCATCCAAGCAGCTCTCAAGGAAACTCAGTTTTCACACTCTATGCTCAGTGCTCTTTGTGTGCCTAGGACTGAAATGAAGCTTGGAGAGCATCCCACATACACGAATGCTCCACATGCGGGTTTCACATGCCACCAACTCCACATTCACAGGCAACTTCAGCGCCACAGCCGTTTTCAGATAGCCCTCAATGCAAAGGCTCTAGACGCAAATATTGGTGTGAGAGCTAATTCAATCAAGAAAACACTGCATGTTGGTGAAGGGCATATTGAAAAAGAATCAGCCGAGTCGTTCTTGTAGGAGAACAACTCCATTTGGCTCACTAACTTCACACACCATCAGGATTCCAAGCAGCTCTCAAGGAAACTAAATTTTCACACTCTATGCTGAGTGCCTTTGTGTGCCTAGGACTGAAATGAAGCTTGGTTAGCATCCCACACAAACGAATGCTCCACATGCGGGTTTCACATGCCACCAACTCCACATTCACAGGCAACTTCAGCGCCACAGCCGTTTTCAGATAGCCCTCAATGCAAAGGCTCTAGACGCAAATATTGGTGTGAGAGCTAATTCAATCAAGGAAACACTGCATGTTGGTGAAGGGCATATTGAAGAAGGATCAGCCGAGTGGTTCTTGTGGGAGAACAACTCCATTTGGCTCACTAACTTCACACACCATCAGGCTTCCAAGCAGCTCTCAAGGAAACTCAGTTTTCACACTCTATGCTTAGTGCCCTTTGAGTGCCTAGGACTGAAATGAAGCTTGGAGAGCATCCCACACAAACGAATGCTCCACATGCGGGTTTCACATGCCACCAACTCCACATTCACAGGCAACTTCAGCGCCACAGCCGTTTTCAGATAGCCCTCAATGCAAAGGCTCTAGACGCAAATATTGGTGTGAGAGCTAATTCAATCAAGGAAACACTGCATGTTGGTGAAGGGCATATTGAAGAAGGATCAGCCGAGTGGTTCTTGTGGGAGAACAACTCCATTTGGCTCACTAACTTCACACACCATCAGGCTTCCAAGCAGCTCTCAAGGAAACTCAGTTTTCACACTCTATGCTGAGTGCCCTTTGAGTGCCTAGGACTGAAATGAAGCTTGGTTAGCATCCCACATACACGAATGCTCCACATGCGGGTTTCACATGCCACCAACTCCACATTCACAGGCAACTTCAGCGCCACAGCCGTTTTCAGATAGCCCTCAATGCAAAGGCTCTAGACGCAAATATTGGTGTGAGAGCTAATTCAATCAAGGAAACACTGCATGTTGGTGAAGGGCATATTGAAGAAGGATCAGCCGAGTGGTTCTTGTGGGAGAACAACTCCATTTGGCTCACTAACTTCACACACCATCAGGCTTCCAAGCAGCTCTCAAGGAAACTCAGTTTTCACACTCTATGCTTAGTGCCCTTTGAGTGCATTATCAAGGAATGAACCTGGTAGAGCATCCCACACAAACGAATGCTCCACATGCGGATTTCACATGCCACCAACTCCACATTCACAGGCAACTTCAGTGTCGCAGCCGTTTTCAGATAGCCCTCAATGCAAAGGCTCTAGACGCAAATATTGGTGTGAGAGCTAATTCAATCAAGGAAACACTGCATGTTGGTGAAGGGCATATTGAAGAAGGATCAGCCGAGTGGTTCTTGTGGGAGAACAACTCCATTTGGCTCACTAAATTCACACACTATCAGGCTTCCAAGCAGCTCTCAAGGAAACTCAGTTTTCACACTCTATGCTTAGTGCCCTTTGAGTGCATTATCAAGGAATAAACCTGGTAGAGCATCCCACACAAACGAATGCTCCACATGCGGGTTTCACATGCCACCAACTCCACATTCACAGGCAACTTCAGCGCCACAGCCGTTTTCAGATAGCCCTCAATGCAAAGGCTCTAGACGCAAATATTGGTGTGAGAGCTAATTCAATCAAGGAAACACTGCATGTTGGTGAAGGGCATATTGAAGAAGGATCAGCAGAGTGGTTCTTGTGGGAGAACAACTCCATTTGGCTCACTAACTTCACACACCATCAGGCTTCCAAGCAGCTCTCAAGGAAACTAAGTTTTCACACTCTATGTTTAGTGCACTTTGAGGGCCTAGGACTGAAATGAAGCTTGGTCAGCATCCCACTTAAACGAATGCTCCACATGCGGGTTTCACATGCCACCAACTCCACATTCACAGGCAACTTCAGCGCCACAGCCATTTTCAGATAGCCCTCAATGCAAAGGCTCTAGACGCAAATGTTTGTGTGAGAGCTAATTCAATCAAGGAAACACTGCATGTTGGTAAAGGGCATAATGAAGAAGGATCAGCCGAGTGGTTCTTGGGGGAGAACAACTCCATTTGGCTCACTAACTTCACACACCATCAGGCTTCCAAGCAGCTCTCAAGGAAACTCAGTTTTCACACTCTATGCTTAGTGCCCTTTGAGTGCCTAGGACTGAAATGAAGCTTGGAGAGCATCCCACATACACGAATGCTCCACATGCGGGTTTCACATGCCACCAACTCCACATTCACAGGCAACTTCAGCGCCACAGTCGTTTTCAGATAGCCCTCACTGCAAAGGCTCTAGACGCAAATATTGGTGTGAGAGCTAATTCAATCAAGGAAACACTGCATGTTGGTGAAGGGCATATTGAAGAAGAATCAGCCGAGTGGTTCTTGTGGGAGAACAACTCGATTTGGCTTAGTAACTTCACACACCATCAGTCTTCCAAAGGGTTCTTTGGCTCACTAACTTCACACACCATCAGGCTTCCAAGCAGCTCTCAAGGAAACTCAGTTTTCACACTCTATGCTTAGTGCCCTTTGAGTGCATTATCTAGGAATGAACCTGGTAGAGCATCCCACACAAACGAATGCTCCACATGCGGGTTTCACATGCCACCAACTCCACATTCACAGTCAACTTCAGCGCCACAGCCGTTTTCAGCTAACCCTCAAAGCAAAGGCTCTAGACGCAAATAATGGTGTGAGAGCTAATTCAATCAAGGAAACACTGCATGTTGGTGAAGGACATATTGAAGAAGGATCAGCCGAGTGGTTCTTGTGGGAGAACAACTCCATTTGGCTCACTAACTTCACACACCATCAGGCTTCCAAGCAGCTCTCAAGGAAACTCAGTTTTCACACTCTATGCTTAGTGCCCTTTGAGTGCCTAGGACTGAAATGAAGCTTGGTCAGCATCCCACACAAACGAATGTTCCACATGCGGGTTTCACATGCCACCAACTCCACATTCACAGGCAACTTCAGCGCCACAGCCGTTTTCAGATAGCCCTCAATGCAAAGGCTCTAGACGCAAATAATGGTGTGAGAGCTAATTCAATCAAGGAAACACTGCATGTTGGTGAAGGGCATATTGAAGAAGGATCAGCCGAGTGGTTCTTGTGGGAGAACAACTCCATTTGGCTCCCTAACTTCACACACCATCAGGCTTCCAAGCAGCTCTCAAGGAAACTCAGTTTTCACACTCTATGCTTAGTGCTCTTTGAGTGCCTAGGACTGAAATGAAGCTTGGAGAGCATCCCACATACAGGAATGCTCCACATGCGGGTTTCACATGCCACCAACTCCACATTCACAGGCAACTTCAGCGCCACAGCCGTTTTCAGATAGCCCTCAATGCAAAGGCTCTAGACGCAAATATTGGTGTGAGAGCTAATTCAATCAAGGAAACACTGCATGTTGGTGAAGGGCATATTGAAGAAGGATCAGCCGAGTGGTTCTTGTGGGAGAACAACTCCATTTGGCTCACTAACTTCACACACCATCAGGCTTCCAAGCAGCTCTCAAGGAAACTCAGTTTTCACACTCTATGCTTAGTGCCCTTTGAGTGCATTATCTAGGAATGAACCTGGTAGAGCATCCCACACAAACGAATGCTCCACATGCGGGTTTCACATGCCACCAACTCCACATTCACAGGCAACTTCAGCGCTACAGCCGTTTTCAGATAGCCCTCAATGCAAAGGCTCTAGACGCAAATATTGGTGTGAGAGCTAATTCAATCAAGGAAACACTGCATGTTGGTGAAGGGCATATTGAAGAAGGATCATCCGAGTGGTTCTTGTGGGAGAACAACTCCATTTGGCTCACTAACTTCACACACCATCAGGCTTCCAAGCAGCTCTCAAGGAAACTCAGTTTTCACACTCTATGCTTAGTGCCCTTTGAGTGCTTAGGACTGAAATGAAGCTTGGTCAGCATCCCACACAAACGAATGCTCCACATGCGGGTTTCACATGCCACCAACTCCACATTCACAGGCAACTTCAGCGCCACAGCCATTTTCAGATAGCCCTCAATGCAAAGGCTCTAGACGCAAATATTGGTGTGAGAGCTAATTCAATCAAGGAAACACTGCATGTTGGTGAAGGGCATATTGAAGAAGAATCAGCCGAGTGGTTCTTGTGGGAGAACAACTCCATTTGGCTCACTAACTTCACACACCATCAGGCTTCCAAGCAGCTCTCAAGGAAACTCAGTTTTCACACTCTATGCTTAGTGCCCTTTGAGTGCATTATCTAGGAATGAACCTGGT
This sequence comes from Ochotona princeps, assembly GCF_030435755.1. Taxonomy (NCBI): domain Eukaryota; kingdom Metazoa; phylum Chordata; class Mammalia; order Lagomorpha; family Ochotonidae; genus Ochotona; species Ochotona princeps. The sequence goes on from NW_026698306.1 coordinate 40,041, forward strand.
AGAGCATCCCACACAAATGAATGCTCCACTTGAGGGTTTCACATGCCACCAACTCCACATTCACAGGCAACTTCAGCGCCACAGCCGTTTTCAGATAGCCCTCAATGCAAAGGCTCTAGACGCAAATATTGGTGTGAGAGCTAATTCAATCAAGGAAACACTGCATGTTGGTGAAGGGCATATTGAAGAAGGATCAGCCGAGTGGTTCTTGTGGGAGAACAACTCCATTTGGCTCACTAACTTCACACACCATCAGGCTTCCAAGCAGCTCTCAAGGAAACTCAGTTTTCACACTCTATGCTTAGTGCCCTTTGAGTGCATTATCTAGGAATGAACCTGGTAGAGCATTCCACACAAACGAATGCTCCACATGCGGGTTTCACATGCCACCAACTCCACATTCACAGGCAACTTCAGCGCCACAGCCGTTTTCAGATAGCCCTCAAAGCAAAGGCTCTAGACGCAAATATTGGAGTGAGAGCTAATTCAATCAAGGAAACACTGCATGTTGGTGAAGGGCATATTGAAGAAGGATCAGCCGAGTGGTTCTTGTGGGAGAACAACTCCATTTGGCTCACTAACTTCACACACCATCAGGCTTCCAAGCAGCTCTCAAGGAAACTCAGTTTTCACACTCTATGCTTAGTGCCCTTTGAGCGCATTATCTAGGAATGAACCTGGTAGAGCATCCCACACAAACGAATGCTCCACATGCGGGTTTCACATGCCACCAACTCCACATTCACAGGCAACTTCAGCCCCACTGTCGTTTTCAGATAGCCCTCAATGCAAAGGCTCTAGACGCAAATATTGGTGTGAGAGCTAATTCAATCAAGGAAACACTGCATGTTGGTGAAGGGCATATTGAAGAAGGATCAGCCGAGTGTTTCTTGTGGGAGAACAACTCCATTTGGCTCACTAACTTCACACACCATCAGGCTTCCAAGCAGCTCTCAAGGAAACTCAGTTTTCACACTCTATGCTTAGTGCCCTTTGAGTGCCTAGGACTGAAATGAAGCTTGGTCAGCATCCCACAAAAACAAATGCTCCACATGCGGGTTTCACATGCCACCAACTCCACATTCACAGGCAACTTCAGCGCTACAGCTGTTTTCAGATAGCCCTCAATGCAAAGGCTCTAGACGCAAATATTGGTGTGAGAGCTAATTCAATCAAGGAAACACTGCATGTTGGTGAAGGGCATATTGAAGAAGGATCAGCCGAGTGGTTCTTGTGGGAGAACAACTCCATTTGGCTCACTAACTTCACACCATCAGGCTTCCAAGCAGCTCTCAAGGAAACTCAGTTGTCACACTCTATGCTTAGTGCCCTTTGAGTGCATTATCTAGGAATGAACCTGGTAGAGCATCCCACACAAACGAATGCTCCACATGCGGGTTTCACATGCCACCAACTCCACATTCACAGGCAACTTCAGCGCCACAGCCGTTTTCAGATAGCCCTCAATGCAAAGGCTCTAGACGCAAATATTGGTGTGAGAAGCTAATTCAATCAAGGAAACACTGCATGTTGGTGAAGGGCATATTGAAGAAGGATCAGCCGAGTGGTTCTTGTGGGAGAACAACTCCATTTGGATCACTAACTTCACACACCATCAGGCTTCCAAGCAGCTCTCAAGGAAACTCAGTTTTCACACTCTATGATTCGTGCCATTTTGAGTGCTAGGACTGAAATGAAGCCTGGTAGAGCATCCCACACAAACGAATGCTCCACATGCGGGTTTCACATGCCACCAACTCCACATTCACAGGCAACTTCAGCGCCACAGCCGTTTTCAGATAGCCCTCAATGCAAAGGCTCTAGACGCAAATATTGGTGTGAGAGCTAATTCAATCAAGGAAACACTGCATGTTGGTGAAGGGCATATTGAAGAAGGATCAGCCGAGTGGTTCTTGTGGGAGAACAACTCCATTTGGCTCACTAACTTCACACACCATCAGGCTTCCAAGCAGCTCTCAAGGAAACTCAGTTTTCACACTCTATGCTTAGTGCCCTTTGAGTGCATTATCTAGGAATGAACCTGGTAGAGCATCCCACACAAACGAATGCTCCACATGCGGGTTTCACATGCCACCAACTCCACATTCACAGGCAACTTCAGCGCCACAGCCGTTTTCAGATAGCCCTCAATGCAAAGGCTCTAGACGCAAATATTGGTGTGAGAGCTAATTCAATCAAGGAAACACTGCATGTTGGTGAAGGGCATATTGAAGAAGGATCAGCCGAGTGGTTCTTGTGGGAGAACAACTCCATTTGGCTCACTAACTTCACACACCATCAGGCTTCCAAGCAGCTCTCAAGGAAACTCAGTTTTCACACTCTATGCTTAGTGCCCTTTGAGTGCATTAGGCTAGGAATGAAGCCTGGTAGAGCATCCCACACAAATGAATGCTCCACATGCGGGTTTCACATGCCACCAACTCCACATTCACAGGAAACTTCAGCGCCACAGCCGTTTTCAGATAGCCCTCAATGCAAAGGCTCTAGACGCAAATATTGGTGTGAGAGCTAATTCAATCAAGGAAACACTGCATGTTGGTGAAGGGCATATTGAAGAAGGATTAGCCGAGTGGTTCTTGTGGGAGAACAACTCCATTTGTCTCACTAACTTCACACACCATCAGGCTTCCAAGCAGCTCTC
>NW_026698307.1:0-32030 GCF_030435755.1 Ochotona princeps
TCACACAAACGAATGCTCCACATGCGGGTTTCACATGCCACCAACTCCACATTCACAGGCAACTTCAGCGCCCCAGCCGTTTTCAGATAGCCCTCAATGCAAAGGCTCCAGACGCAAATGTTGGTGTGAGAGCTAATTCAATCAAGGAAACACTGCATGTTGGTGAAGGGCATATTGAAGAAGGATCAGCCGAGTGGTTCTTGTGGGAGAACAACTCCATTTGGCTAACTAACTTCATACACCATCAGGCTTCCAAGCAGCTCTCAAGGAAACTCAGTTTTTACACTCTATGCTTAGTGCCCTTTGAGTGCCTAGGACTGAAATGAAACTTGGTGAGCATCCCACACAAACGAATGCTCCACATGCGGGTTTCACATGGCACCAACTCCACATTCACAGGCAACTTCAGCGCCACAGCCGTTTTCAGATAGCCCTCAATGCAAAGGCTCTAGACGCAAATATTGGGTGTGAGAGCTAATTCAATCAAGGAAACACTGCATGTTGGTGAAGGGCATATTGAAGAAGGATCAGCCGAGTGGTTCTTGTGGGAGAACAACTCCATTTGGCTCACTAACTTCACAAACCATCAGGCTTCCAAGCAGCTCTCAAGGAAACTCAGTTTTCACACTCTATGCTTAATGCCCTTTGAATTCCTTATCTAGGAATGAACCTGGTAGAGCATCCCACACAAACGAATGCTGCACATGCGGGTTTCATATGCCACCAACTCCACATTCACTGGCAACTTCAGCGCCACAGCCGTTTTCAGATAGCCCTCAATGCAAAGGCTCTAGACGCAAATATTGGTGTGAGAGCTAATTCAATCAAGGAAACACTGCATGTTGGTGAAGGGCATATTGAAGAAGGATCAGCCGAGTGGTTCTTGTGGGAGAACAACTCCATTTGGCTCACTAACTTCACACACCATCAGGCTTCCAAGCAGCTCTCAAGGAAACTCAGTTTTCACACTCTATGCTTAGTGCCCTTTGAGTGCCTAGGACTGAAATGAAACTTGGTGAGCATCCCACACAAACGAATGCTCCACATGCGGGTTTCACATGCCACTAACTCCACATTCACAGGCAACTTCAGCGCCACAGCCGTTTTCAGATAGCCCTCAATGCAAAGGCTCTAGACGCAAATATTGGTGTGAGAGCTAATTCAATCAAGGAAACACTGCATGTTGGTGAAGGGCATATTGAAGAAGGATCAGCCGAGTGGTTCTTGTGGGAGAACAACCCCATTTGGCTCACTAACTTCACACACCATCAGGCTTCCAAGCAGCTCTCAAGGAAACTCAGTTTTCACACTCTATGCTTAGTGCCCTTTGAGTGCCTAGGACTGAATGAATCTTGCTGAGCATCCCACACAAACGAATGCTCCACATGCGGGTTTCACATGCCACCAACTTCACATTCACTCGCAACTTCAGCGCCACAGCCGTTTTCAGATAGCCCTCAATGCAAAGGCTCTAGACGCAAATATTGGTGTGAGAGCTAATTCAATCAAGGAAACACTGCATGTTGGTGAAGGGCATATTGAAGAAGGATCAGCCGAGTGGTTCTTGTGGGAGAACAGCTCCATTTGGCTCACTAACTTCACACACCATCAGGCTTCCAAGCAGCTCTCAAGGAAACTCAGTTTTCACACTCTATGCTTAGTGCCCTTTGAGTGCCTTATCTAGGAATGAACCTGGTAGAGCATCCCACACAAACGAATGCTCCACATGCGGGTTTCACATGCCACCAACTCCACATTCACAGGCAACTTCAGCGCCACAGCCGTTTTCACATAGCCCGCAATGCAAAGGCTCTAGACGCAAATATTGGTGTGAGAGCTAATTCAATCAAGGAAACACTGCTTGTTGGTGAAGGGCATATTGAAGAAGGATCAGCCGAGTGGTTCTTGTGGCAGAACAACTCCATTTGGCTCACTAACTTCACACACCATCAGGCTTCCAAGCAGCTCTCAAGGAAACTCAGTTTTCACACTCTATGCTTAGTGCCCTTTGAGTGCCTAGGACTGAAATGAAACTTGGTGAGCATCCCACATAAAACGAATGCTCCACATGCGGGTTTCACATGCCACCAACTCCACATTCACAGGCAACTTCAGCGCCACAGCCGTTTTCAGATAGCCCTCAATGCAAAGGCTCTAGACGCAAATATTGGTGTGAGAGCTAATTCAATCAAGGAAACACTGCATGTTGGTGAAGGGCATATTGAAGAAGGATCAGCCGAGTGGTTCTTGTGGGAGAACAACTCCATTTGGCTCACTAACTTCACACACCATCAGGCTTCCAAGCAGCTCTCAAGGAAACTCAGTTTTCACACTCTATGCTTAGTGCCCTTTGAGTGCCTAGGACTGAAATGAAGCTTGGTGAGCATACCACACAAATGAATGCTCCACATGCGGGTTTCACATGCCACCAACTCCACATTCACAGGCAACTTCAGCGCCACAGCCGTTTTCAGATAGCCCTCAATACAAAGGCTCTAGATGCAAATATTGGTGTGAGAGCTAATTCAATCAGGAAACACTGCATGTTGGTGAAGGGCATATTGAAGAAGGATCAGCCGAGTGGTTCTTGTGGGAGAACAACTCCATTTGGCTCACTAACTTCACAAACCATCAGGCTTCCAAGCAGCTCTCAAGGAAACTCAGTTTTCACACTCTATGCTTAGTGCCCTTTGAGTGCCTTATCTAGGAATGAACCTGGTAGAGCATCCCACACAAACGAATGCTGCACATGCGGGTTTCATATGCCACCAACTCCACATTCACTGGCAACTTCAGCGCCACAGCCGTTTTCAGATAAGCCCTCAATGCAAAGGCTCTAGACGCAAATATTGGTGTGAGAGCTAATTCAATCAAGGAAACAGTGCATGTTGGTGAAGGGCATATTGAAGAAGGATCAGCCGAGTGGTTCTTGTGGGAGAACAACTCCATTGGCTCACTAACTCACACACCATCAGGCTTCCAAGCAGCTCTCAAGGAAACTCAGTTTTCACACTCTATGCTTAGTGCCCTTTGAGTGCCTAGGACCGAAATGAAACTTGGTGAGCATCCCACACAAACGAATGCTCCACATGCGGGTTTCACATGCCACTAACTCCACATTCACAGGCAACTTCAGCGCCACAGCCGTTTTCAGATAGCCCTCAATGCAAAGGCTCTAGACGCAAATATTGGTGTGAGAGCTAATTCAATCAAGGAAACACTGCATGTTGGTGAAGGGCATATTGAAGAAGGATCAGCCGAGTGGTTCTTGTCGGAGAACAACTCCATTTGGCTCACTAACTTCACACACCATCAGGCTTCCAAGCAGCTCTCAAGGAAACTCAGTTTTCACACTCTATGCTTAGTGCCCTTTGAGTGCCTAGGACTGAATGAATCTTGCTGAGCATCCCACACAAACGAATGCTCCACATGCGGGTTTCACATGCCACCAACTTCACATTCACTCGCAACTTCAGCGCCACAGCCGTTTTCAGATAGCCCTCAATGCAAAGGCTCTAGACGCAAATATTGGTGTGAGAGCTAATTCAATCAAGGAAACACTGCATGTTGGTGAAGGGCATATTGAAGAAGGATCAGCCGAGTGGTTCTTGTGGGAGAACAGCTCCATTTGGCTCACTAACTTCACACACCATCAGGCTTCCAAGCAGCTCTCAAGGAAACTCAGTTTTCACACTCTATGCTTAGTGCCCTTTGAGTGCCTAGGACTGAAATGAAACTTGGTGAGCATCCCACATAAAACGAATGCTCCACATGCGGGTTTCACATGCCACCAACTCCACATTCACAGGCAACTTCAGCGCCACAGCCGTTTTCAGATAGCCCTCAATGCAAAGGCTCTAGACGCAAATATTGGTGTGAGAGCTAATTCAATCAAGGAAACACTGCATGTTGGTGAAGGGCATATTGAAGAAGGATCAGCCGAGTGGTTCTTGTGGAGAACAACTCCATTTGGCTCACTAACTTCACGCTCCATCAGGCTTCCAAGCAGCTCTCAAGGAAACTCAGTTTTCACACTCTATGCTTAGTGCCCTTTGAGTGCATTATCTAGGAATGAACCTGGTAGAGCATCCCACACAAACGAATGCTCCACATGCGGGTTTCACATGCCACTAACTCCACATTCACAGGCAACTTCAGCGCCACAGCCGTTTTCAGATAGCCCTCAATGCAAAGGCTCTAGACGCAAATATTGGTGTGAGAGCTAATTCAATCAAGGAAACACTGCATGTTGGTGAAGGGCATATTGAAGAAGGATCAGCCGAGTGGTTCTTGTGGGAGAACAACTCCATTTGGCTCACTAACTTCACACACCATCAGGCTTCCAAGCAGCTCACAAGCAAACTCAGTTTTCACACTCTATGCTTAGTGCCCTTTGAGTGCCTTATCTAGGAATGAACCTGGTAGAGCATCCCACACAAACGAATGCTCCACATGCGGGTTTCACATGCCACCAACTCCACATTCACAGGCAACTTCAGCGCCCCAGCCGTTTTCAGATAGCCCTCAATGCAAAGGCTCCAGACGCAAATGTTGGTGTGAGAGCTAATTCAATCAAGGAAACACTGCATGTTGGTGAAGGGCATATTGAAGAAGGATCAGCCGAGTGGTTCTTGTGGGAGAACAACTCCATTTGGCTCACTAACTTCACACACCATCAGGCTTCCAAGCAGCTCTCAAGGAAACTCAGTTTTACACTCTATGCTTAGTGCCCTTTGAGTGCCTAGGACTGAAATGAAACTTGGTGAGCATCCCACACAAACGAATGCTCCACATGCGGGTTTCACATGCCACCAACTCCACATTCACAGGCAACTTCAGCGCCACAGCCGTTTTCAGATAGCCCTCAATGCAAAGGCTCTAGACGCAAATATTGGTGTGAGAGCTAATTCAATCAAGGAAACACTGCATGTTGGTGAAGGGCATATTGAAGAAGGATCAGCCGAGTGGTTCTTGTGGGAGAACAACTCCATTTGGCTCACTAACTTCACACACCATCAGGCTTCCAAGCAGCTCTCAAGGAAACTCAGTTTTCACACTCTATGCTTAGTGCCCTTTGAGTGCCTTATCTAGGAATGAACCTGGTAGAGCATCCCACACAAACGAATGCTCCACATGCGGGTTGCACATGCCACTAACTCCACATTCACAGGCAACTTCAGCGCCACAGCTCGTATTTTTCAGATAGCCCTCAATGCAAAGGCTCTAGACGCAAATATTGGTGTGAGAGCTAATTCAATCAAGGAAACACTGCATGTTGGTGAAGGGCATATTGAAGAAGGATCAGCCGAGTGGTTCTTGTGGAGAACAACTCCATTTGGCTAACTAACTTCATACACCATCAGGCTTCCAAGCAGCTCTCAAGGAAACTCAGTTTTTACACTCTATGCTTAGTGCCCTTTGAGTGCCTAGGACTGAAATGAAACTTGGTGAGCATCCCACACAAACGAATGCTCCACATGCGGGTTTCACATGGCACCAACTCCACATTCACAGGCAACTTCAGCGCCACAGCGTTTTCAGATAGCCCTCAATGCAAAGGCTCTAGACGCAAATATTGGTGTGAGAGCTAATTCAATCAAGGAAACACTGCATGTTGGTGAAGGGCATATTGAAGAAGGATCAGCCGAGTGGTTCTTGTGGGAGAACAACTCCATTTGGCTCACTAACTTCACAAACCATCAGGCTTCCAAGCAGCTCTCAAGGAAACTCAGTTTTCACACTCTATGCTTAATGCCCTTTGAGTGCCTTATCTAGGAATGAACCTGGTAGAGCATCCCACACAAACGAATGCTGCACATGCGGGTTTCATATGCCACCAACTCCACATTCACTGGCAACTTCAGCGCCACAGCCGTTTTCAGATAGCCCTCAATGCAAAGGCTCTAGACGCAAATATTGGTGTGAGAGCTAATCCAATCAAGGAAACACTGCATGTTGGTGAAGGGCATATTGAAGAAGGATCAGCCGAGTGGTTCTTGTGGGAGAACAACTCCATTTGGCTCACTAACTTCACACACCATCAGGCTTCCAAGCAGCTCTCAAGGAAACTCAGTTTTCACACTCTATGCTTAGTGCCCTTTGAGTGCCTAGGACCGAAATGAAACTTGGTGAGCATCCCACACAAACGAATGCTCCACATGCGGGTTTCACATGCCACTAACTCCACATTCACAGGCAACTTCAGCGCCACAGCCGTTTTCAGATAGCCCTCAATGCAAAGGCTCTAGACGCAAATATTGGTGTGAGAGCTAATTCAATCAAGGAAACACTGCATGTTGGTGAAGGGCATATTGAAGAAGGATCAGCCGAGTGGTTCTTGTGGAGAACAACTCCATTTGGCTCACTAACTTCACACACCATCAGGCTTCCAAGCAGCTCTCAAGGAAACTCAGTTTTCACACTCTATGCTTAGTGCCCTTTGAGTGCCTAGGACTGAATGAATCTTGCTGAGCATCCCACACAAACGAATGCTCCACATGCGGGTTTCACATGCCACCAACTTCACATTCACTCGCAACTTCAGCGCCACAGCCGTTTTCAGATAGCCCTCAATGCAAAGGCTCTAGACGCAAATATTGGTGTGAGAGCTAATTCAATCAAGGAAACACTGCATGTTGGTGAAGGGCATATTGAAGAAGGATCAGCCGAGTGGTTCTTGTGGGAGAACAGCTCCATTTGGCTCACTAACTTCACACACCATCAGGCTTCCAAGCAGCTCTCAAGGAAACTCAGTTTTCACACTCTATGCTTAGTGCCCTTTGAGTGCCTTATCTAGGAATGAACCTGGTAGAGCATCCCACACAAACGAATGCTCCACATGCGGGTTTCACATGCCACCAACTCCACATTCACAGGCAACTTCAGCGCCACAGCCGTTTTCACATAGCCCGCAATGCAAAGGCTCTAGACGCAAATATTGGTGTGAGAGCTAATTCAATCAAGGAAACACTGCTTGTTGGTGAAGGGCATATTGAAGAAGGATCAGCCGAGTGGTTCTTGTGGGAGAACAACTCCATTTGGCTCACTAACTTCACACACCATCAGGCTTCCAAGCAGCTCTCAAGGAAACTCAGTTTTCACACTCTATGCTTAGTGCCCTTTGAGTGCCTAGGACTGAAATGAAACTTGGTGAGCATCCCACATAAAACGAATGCTCCACATGCGGGTTTCACATGCCACCAACTCCACATTCACAGGCAACTTCAGCGCCACAGCCGTTTTCAGATAGCCCTCAATGCAAAGGCTCTAGACGCAAATATTGGTGTGAGAGCTAATTCAATCAAGGAAACACTGCATGTTGGTGAAGGGCATATTGAAGAAGGATCAGCCGAGTGGTTCTTGTGGGAGAACAACTCCATTTGGCTCACTAACTTCACGCTCCATCAGGCTTCCAAGCAGCTCTCAAGGAAACTCAGTTTTCACACTCTATGCTTAGTGCCCTTTGAGTGCATTATCTAGGAATGAACCTGGTAGAGCATCCCACACAAACGAATGCTCCACATGCGGGTTTCACATGCCACTAACTCCACATTCACAGGCAACTTCAGCGCCACAGCCGTTTTCAGATAGCCCTCAATGCAAAGGCTCTAGACGCAAATATTGGTGTGAGAGCTAATTCAATCAAGGAAACACTGCATGTTGGTGAAGGGCATATTGAAGAAGGATCAGCCGAGTGGTTCTTGTGGGAGAACAACTCCATTTGGCTCACTAACTTCACACACCATCAGGCTTCCAAGCAGCTCACAAGCAAACTCAGTTTTCACACTCTATGCTTAGTGCCCTTTGAGTGCCTTATCTAGGAATGAACCTGGTAGAGCATCCCACACAAACGAATGCTCCACATGCGGGTTTCACATGCCACCAACTCCACATTCACAGGCAACTTCAGCGCCCCAGCCGTTTTCAGATAGCCCTCAATGCAAAGGCTCCAGACGCAAATGTTGGTGTGAGAGCTAATTCAATCAAGGAAACACTGCATGTTGGTGAAGGGCATATTGAAGAAGGATCAGCCGAGTGGTTCTTGTGGGAGAACAACTCCATTTGGCTCACTAACTTCACACACCATCAGGCTTCCAAGCAGCTCTCAAGGAAACTCAGTTTTTACACTCTATGCTTAGTGCCCTTTGAGTGCCTAGGACTGAAATGAAACTTGGTGAGCATCCCACACAAACGAATGCTCCACATGCGGGTTTCACATGCCACCAACTCCACATTCACAGGCAACTTCAGCGCCACAGCCGTTTTCAGATAGCCCTCAATGCAAAGGCTCTAGACGCAAATATTGGTGTGAGAGCTAATTCAATCAAGGAAACACTGCATGTTGGTGAAGGGCATATTGAAGAAGGATCAGCCGAGTGGTTCTTGTGGGAGAACAACTCCATTTGGCTCACTAACTTCACACACCATCAGGCTTCCAAGCAGCTCTCAAGGAAACTCAGTTTTCACACTCTATGCTTAGTGCCCTTTGTGAGTGCCTTATCTAGGAATGAACCTGGTAGAGCATCCCACACAAACGAATGCTCCACATGCGGGTTGCACATGCCACTAACTCCACATTCACAGGCAACTTCAGCGCCACAGCCGTTTTCAGATAGCCCTCAATGCAAAGGCTCTAGACGCAAATATTGGTGTGAGAGCTAATTCAATCAAGGAAACACTGCATGTTGGTGAAGGGCATATTGAAGAAGGATCAGCCGAGTGGTTCTTGTGGGAGAACAACTCCATTTGGCTAACTAACTTCATACACCATCAGGCTTCCAAGCAGCTCTCAAGGAAACTCAGTTTTTACACTCTATGCTTAGTGCCCTTTGAGTGCCTAGGACTGAAATGAAACTTGGTGAGCATCCCACACAAACGAATGCTCCACATGCGGGTTTCACATGGCACCAACTCCACATTCACAGGCAACTTCAGCGCCACAGCCGTTTTCAGATAGCCCTCAATGCAAAGGCTCTAGACGCAAATATTGGTGTGAGAGCTAATTCAATCAAGGAAACACTGCATGTTGGTGAAGGGCATATTGAAGAAGGATCAGCCGAGTGGTTCTTGTGGGAGAACAACTCCATTTGGCTCACTAACTTCACACACCATCAGGCTTCCAAGCAGCTCTCAAGGAAACTCAGTTTTCACACTCTATGCTTAGTGCCCTTTGAGTGCATTATCTAGGAATGAACCTGGTAGAGCATCCCACACAAACGAATGCTCCACATGCGGGTTTCACATGCCACCAACTCCACATTCACAGGCAACTTCAGCGCCACAGCCGTTTTCAGATAGCCCTCAATGCAAAGGCTCTAGACGCAAATATTGGTGTGAGAGCTAATTCAATCAAGGAAACACTGCATGTTGGTGAAGGGCATATTGAAGAAGGATCAGCCGAGTGGTTCTTGTGGGAGAACAACTCCATTTGGCTCACTAACTTCACACACCATCAGGCTTCCAAGCAGCTCTCAAGGAAACTCAGTTTTCACACTCTATGCTTAGTGCCCTTTGAGTGCCTAGGACTGAAATGAAGCTTGGTGAGCATCCCACACAAACGAATGCTCCACATGCGGGTTTCACATGCCACCAACTCCACATTCACAGGCAACTTCAGCGCCACAGCCGTTTTCAGATAGCCCTCAATACAAAGGCTCTAGATGCAAATATTGGTGTGAGAGCTAATTCAATCAAGGAAACACTGCATGTTGGTGAAGGGCATATTGAAGAAGGATCAGCCGAGTGGTTCTTGTGGGAGAACAACTCCATTTGGCTCACTAACTTCACAAACCATCAGGCTTCCAAGCAGCTCTCAAGGAAACTCAGTTTTCACACTCTATGCTTAATGCCCTTTGAGTGCCTTATCTAGGAATGAACCTGGTAGAGCATCCCACACAAACGAATGCTGCACATGCGGGTTTCATATGCCACCAACTCCACATTCACTGGCAACTTCAGCGCCACAGCCGTTTTCAGATAGCCCTCAATGCAAAGGCTCTAGACGCAAATATTGGTGTGAGAGCTAATTCAATCAAGGAAACACTGCATGTTGGTGAAGGGCATATTGAAGAAGGATCAGCCGAGTGGTTCTTGTGGGAGAACAACTCCATTTGGCTCACTAACTTCACACACCATCAGGCTTCCAAGCAGCTCTCAAGGAAACTCAGTTTTCACACTCTATGCTTAGTGCCCTTTGAGTGCCTAGGACTGAATGAATCTTGCTGAGCATCCCACACAAACGAATGCTCCACATGCGGGTTTCACATGCCACCAACTTCACATTCACTCGCAACTTCAGCGCCACAGCCGTTTTCAGATAGCCCTCAATGCAAAGGCTCTAGACGCAAATATTGGTGTGAGAGCTAATTCAATCAAGGAAACACTGCATGTTGGTGAAGGGCATATTGAAGAAGGATCAGCCGAGTGGTTCTTGTGGGAGAACAGCTCCATTTGGCTCACTAACTTCACACACCATCAGGCTTCCAAGCAGCTCTCAAGGAAACTCAGTTTTCACACTCTATGCTTAGTGCCCTTTGAGTGCCTTATCTAGGAATGAACCTGGTAGAGCATCCCACACAAACGAATGCTCCACATGCGGGTTTCACATGCCACCAACTCCACATTCACAGGCAACTTCAGCGCCACAGCCATTTTCACATAGCCCGCAATGCAAAGGCTCTAGACGCAAATATTGGTGTGAGAGCTAATTCAATCAAGGAAACACTGCTTGTTGGTGAAGGGCATATTGAAGAAGGATCAGCCGAGTGGTTCTTGTGGGAGAACAACTCCATTTGGCTCACTAACTTCACACACCATCAGGCTTCCAAGCAGCTCTCAAGGAAACTCAGTTTTCACACTCTATGCTTAGTGCCCTTTGAGTGCCTAGGACTGAAATGAAACTTGGTGAGCATCCCACACAAACGAATGCTCCACATGCGGGTTTCACATGCCACTAACTCCACATTCACAGGCAACTTCAGTGCCACAGCCGTTTTCAGATAGCCCTCAATGCAAAGGCTCTAGACGCAAATATTGGTGTGAGAGCTAATTCAATCAAGGAAACACTGCATGTTGGTGAAGGGCATATTGAAGAAGGATCAGCCGAGTGGTTCTTGTGGGAGAACAACTCCATTTAGCTCACTAACTTCACACACCATCAGGCTTCCAAGCAGCTCTCAAGGAAACTCAGTTTTCACACTCTATGCTTAGTGCCCTTTGAGTGCCTAGAACCGAAATGAAACTTGGTGAGCATCCCACACAAACGAATGCTCCACATGCGGGTTGCACATGCCACTAACTCCACATTCACAGGCAACTTCAGCGCCACAGCCGTTTTCAGATAGCCCTCAATGCAAAGGCTCTAGACGCAAATATTGGTGTGAGAGCTAATTCAATCAAGGAAACACTGCATGTTGGTGAAGGGCATATTGAAGAAGGATCAGCCGAGTGGTTCTTGTGGGAGAACAACTCCATTTGGCTCACTAACTTCACACACCATCAGGCTTCCAAGCAGCTCTCAAGGAAACTCAGTTTTCACACTCTATGCTTAGTGCCCTTTGAGTGTCTAGGACTGAAATGAAACTTGCTGAGCATCCCACACAAACGAATGCTCCACATGCGGGTTTCACATGCCACCAACTTCACATTCACTGGCAACTTCAGCGCCACAGGCGTTTTCAGATAGCCCTCAATGCAAAGGCTCTAGACGCAAATATTGGTGTGAGAGCTAATTCAATCAAGGAAACACTGCATGTTGGTGAAGGGCATATTGAAGAAGGATCAGCCGAGTGGTTCTTGTGGAAGAACAACTCCATTTGGCTCACTAACTTCACACACCATCAGGCTTCCAAGCAGCTCACAAGCAAACTCAGTTTTCACACTCTATGCTTAGTGCCCTTTGAGTGCCTTATCTAGGAATGAACCTGGTAGAGCATCCCACACAAACGAATGCTCCACATGCGGGTTTCACATGCCACCAACTCCACATTCACAGGCAACTTCAGCGCCCCAGCCGTTTTCAGATAGCCCTCAATGCAAAGGCTCTAGACGCAAATATTGGTGTGAGAGCTAATTCAATCAAGGAAACACTGCATGTTGGTGAAGGGCATATTGAAGAAGGATCAGCCGAGTGGTTCTTGTGGGAGAACAACTCCATTTGGCTCACTAACTTCACACACCATCAGGCTTCCAAGCAGCTCTCAAGGAAACTCAGTTTTCACACTCTAGGCTTAGTGCCCTTTGAGTGCCTTATCTAGGAATGAACCTGGTAGAGCATCCCACACAAACGAATGCTGCACATGCGGGTTTCATATGCCACCAACTCCACATTCACTGGCAACTTCAGCGCCACAGCCGTTTTCAGATAGCCCTCAATGCAAAGGCTCTAGACGCAAATATTGGTGTGAGAGCTAATTCAATCAAGGAAACAGTGCATGTTGGTGAAGGGCATATTGAAGAAGGATCAGCCGAGTGGTTCTTGTGGGAGAACAACTCCATTTGGCTCACTAACTTCACACACCATCAGGCTTCCAAGCAGCTCTCAAGGAAACTCAGTTTTCACACTCTATGCTTAGTGCCCTTTGAGTGCCTAGGACCGAAATGAAACTTGGTGAGCATCCCACACAAACGAATGCTCCACATGCGGGTTTCACATGCCACTAACTCCACATTCACAGGCAACTTCAGCGCCACAGCCGTTTTCAGATAGCCCTCAATGCAAAGGCTCTAGACGCAAATATTGGTGTGAGAGCTAATTCAATCAAGGAAACACTGCATGTTGGTGAAGGGCATATTGAAGAAGGATCAGCCGAGTGGTTCTTGTCGGAGAACAACTCCATTTGGCTCACTAACTTCACACACCATCAGGCTTCCAAGCAGCTCTCAAGGAAACTCAGTTTTCACACTCTATGCTTAGTGCCCTTTGAGTGCCTAGGACTGAATGAATCTTGCTGAGCATCCCACACAAACGAATGCTCCACATGCGGGTTTCACATGCCACCAACTTCACATTCACTGGCAACTTCAGCGCCACAGGCGTTTTCAGATAGCCCTCAATGCAAAGGCTCTAGACGCAAATATTGGTGTGAGAGCTAATTCAATCAAGGAAACACTGCATGTTGGTGAAGGGCATATTGAAGAAGAATCAGCCGAGTGGTTCTTGTGGGAGAACAGCTCCATTTGGCTCACTAACTTCACACACCATCAGGCTTCCAAGCAGCTCTCAAGGAAACTCAGTTTTCACACTCTATGCTTAGTGCCCTTTCAGTGCCTTATCTAGGAATGAACCTGGTAGAGCATCCCACACAAACGAATGCTCCACATGCGGGTTTCACATGCCACCAACTCCACATTCACAGGCAACTTCAGCGCCACAGCCGTTTTCACATAGCCCTCAATGCAAAGGCTCTAGACGCAAATATTGGTGTGAGAGCTAATTCAATCAAGGAAACACTGCATGTTGGTGAAGGGCATATTGAAGAAGGATCAGCCGAGTGGTTCTTGTCGGAGAACAACTCCATTTGGCTCACTAACTTCACACACCATCAGGTTTCCAAGCAGCTCTCAAGGAAACTCAGTTTTCACACTCTATGCTTAGTGCCCTTTGAGTGCCTAGGACTGAAATGAAGCTTGGTGAGCATCCCACACAAACGAATGCTCCACATGCGGGTTTCACATGCCACCAACTCCACATTCACAGGCAACTTCAGCGCCACAGCCGTTTTCAGATAGCCCTCAATACAAGGGCTCTAGACGCAAATATTGGTGTGAGAGCTAATTCAATCAAGGAAACACTGCATGTTGGTGAAGGGCATATTGAAGAAGGATCAGCCGAGTGGTTCTTGTGGGAGAACAACTCCATTTGGCTCACTAACTTCACACACCATCAGGCTTCCAAGCAGCTCTCAAGGAAACTCAGTTTTCACACTCTATGCTTAGTGCCCTTTCAGTGCCTTATCTAGGAATGAACCTGGTAGAGCATCCCACACAAACGAATGCTCCACATGCGGGTTTCACATGCCACCAACTCCACATTCACAGGCAACTTCAGCGCCACAGCCGTTTTCACATAGCCCTCAATGCAAAGGCTCTAGACGCAAATATTGGTGTGAGAGCTAATTCAATAAAGGAAACACTGCATGTTGGTGAAGGGCATATTGAAGAAGGATCAGCCGAGTGGTTCTTGTGGGAGAACAACTCCATTTGGCTCACTAACTTCACACACCATCAGGCTTCCAAGCAGCTCTCAAGGAAACTCAGTTTTCACACTCTATGCTTAGTGCCCTTTCAGTGCCTTATCTAGGAATGAACCTGGTAGAGCATCCCACACAAACGAATGCTCCACATGCGGGTTTCACATGCCACCAACTCCACATTCACAGGCAACTTCTGCGCCACAGCCGTTTTCACATAGCCCTCAATGCAAAGGCTCTAGACGCAAATATTGGTGTGAGAGCTAATTCAATCAAGGAAACACTGCATGTTGGTGAAGGGCATATTGAAGAAGGATCAGCCGAGTGGTTCTTGTGGGAGAACAACTCCATTTGGCTCACTAACTTCACACACCATCAGGTTTCCAAGCAGCTCTCAAGGAAACTCAGTTTTCACACTCTATGCTTAGTGCCCTTTGAGTGCCTAGGACTGAAATGAAGCTTGGTGAGCATCCCACACAAACGAATGCTCCACATGCGGGTTTCACATGCCACCAACTCCACATTCACAGGCAACTTCAGCGCCACAGCCGTTTTCAGATAGCCCTCAATACAAGGGCTCTAGACGCAAATATTGGTGTGAGAGCTAATTCAATCAAGGAAACACTGCATGTTGGTGAAGGGCATATTGAAGAAGGATCAGCCGAGTGGTTCTTGTGGGAGAACAACTCCATTTGGCTCACTAACTTCACAAACCATCAGGCTTCCAAGCAGCTCTCAAGGAAACTCAGTTTTCACACTCTATGCTTAATGCCCTTGAGTGCCTTATCTAGGAATGAACCTGGTAGAGCATCCCACACAAACGAATGCTCCACATGCGGGTTTCACATGCCACTAACTCCACATTCACAGGCAACTTCTGCGCCACAGCCGTTTTCAGATAGCCCTCAATGCAAAGGCTCTAGACGCAAATATTGGTGTGAGAGCTAATTCAATCAAGGAAACACTGCATGTTGGTGAAGGGCATATTGAAGAAGGATCAGCCGAGTGGTTCTTGTCGGAGAACAACTCCATTTGGCTCACTAACTTCACACACCATCAGGCTTCCAAGCAGCTCTCAAGCAAACTCAGTTTTCACACTCTATGCTTAGTGCCCTTTGAGTGCCTAGGACTGAAATGAAACTTGCTGAGCATCCCACACAAACGAATGCTCCACATGCGGGTTTCACATGCCACCAACTTCACATTCACTCGCAACTTCAGCGCCACAGCCGTTTTCAGATAGCCCTCAATGCAAAGGCTCTAGACGCAAATATTGGTGTGAGAGCTAATTCAATCAAGGAAACACTGCATGTTGGTGAAGGGCATATTGAAGAAGGATCGGCCGAGTGGTTCTTGTGGGAGAACAACTCCATTTGGCTCACTAACTTCACACACCATCAGGCTTCCAAGCAGCTCTCAAGGAAACTCAGTTTTCACACTCTATGCTTAGTGCCCTTTCAGTGCCTTATCTAGGAATGAACCTGGTAGAGCATCCCACACAAACGAATGCTCCACATGCGGGTTTCACATGCCACCAACTCCACATTCACAGGCAACTTCAGCGCCACAGCCGTTTTCACATAGCCCTCAATGCAAAGGCTCTAGACGCAAATATTGGTGTGAGAGCTAATTCAATCAAGGAAACACTGCATGTTGGTGAAGGGCATATTGAAGAAGGATCAGCCGAGTGGTTCTTGTGGGAGAACAACTCCATTTGGCTCACTAACTTCACACACCATCAGGTTTCCAAGCAGCTCTCAAGGAAACTCAGTTTTCACACTCTATGCTTAGTGCCCTTTGAGTGCCTAGGACTGAAATGAAGCTTGGTGAGCATCCCACACAAACGAATGCTCCACATGCGGGTTTCACATGCCACCAACTCCACATTCACAGGCAACTTCAGCGCCACAGCCGTTTTCAGATAGCCCTCAATACAAGGGCTCTAGACGCAAATATTGGTGTGAGAGCTAATTCAATCAAGGAAACACTGCATGTTGGTGAAGGGCATATTGAAGAAGGATCAGCCGAGTGGTTCTTGTGGGAGAACAACTCCATTTGGCTCACTAACTTCACACACCATCAGGCTTCCAAGCAGCTCTCAAGGAAACTCAGTTTTCACACTCTATGCTTAGTGCCCTTTCAGTGCCTTATCTAGGAATGAACCTGGTAGAGCATCCCACACAAACGAATGCTCCACATGCGGGTTTCACATGCCACCAACTCCACATTCACAGGCAACTTCAGCGCCACAGCCGTTTTCACATAGCCCTCAATGCAAAGGCTCTAGACGCAAATATTGGTGTGAGAGCTAATTCAATAAAGGAAACACTGCATGTTGGTGAAGGGCATATTGAAGAAGGATCAGCCGAGTGGTTCTTGTGGGAGAACAACTCCATTTGGCTCACTAACTTCACACACCATCAGGCTTCCAAGCAGCTCTCAAGGAAACTCAGTTTTCACACTCTATGCTTAGTGCCCTTTCAGTGCCTTATCTAGGAATGAACCTGGTAGAGCATCCCACACAAACGAATGCTCCACATGCGGGTTTCACATGCCACCAACTCCACATTCACAGGCAACTTCAGCGCCACAGCCGTTTTCACATAGCCCTCAATGCAAAGGCTCTAGACGCAAATATTGGTGTGAGAGCTAATTCAATCAAGGAAACACTGCATGTTGGTGAAGGGCATATTGAAGAAGGATCAGCCGAGTGGTTCTTGTGGGAGAACAACTCCATTTGGCTCACTAACTTCACACACCATCAGGCTTCCAAGCAGCTCTCAAGGAAACTCAGTTTTCACACTCTATGCTTAGTGCCCTTTGAGTGCCTAGGACTGAAATGAAACTTGGTGAGCATCCCACACAAACGAATGCTCCACATGCGGGTTTCACATGGCACCAACTCCACATTCACAGGCAACTTCAGCGCCACAGCCGTTTTCAGATAGCCCTCAATGCAAAGGCTCTAGACGCAAATATTGGTGTGAGAGCTAATTCAATCAAGGAAACACTGCATGTTGGTGAAGGGCATATTGAAGAAGGATCAGCCGAGTGGTTCTTGTGGGAGAACAACTCCATTTGGCTCACTAACTTCACACACCATCAGGCTTCCAAGCAGCTCTCAAGGAAACTCAGTTTTCACACTCTATGCTTAGTGCCCTTTCAGTGCCTTATCTAGGAATGAACCTGGTAGAGCATCCCACACAAACGAATGCTCCACATGCGGGTTTCACATGCCACCCACTCCACATTCACAGGCAACTTCTGCGCCACAGCCGTTTTCAGATAGCCCTCAATGCAAAGGCTCTAGACGCAAATATTGGTGTGAGAGCTAATTCAATCAAGGAAACACTGCATGTTGGTGAAGGGCATATTGAAGAAGGATCAGCCGAGTGGTTCTTGTGGGAGAACAACTCCATTTGGCTCACTAACTTCACACACCATCAGGTTTCCAAGCAGCTCTCAAGGAAACTCAGTTTTCACACTCTATGCTTAGTGCCCTTTGAGTGCCTAGGACTGAAATGAAGCTTGGTGAGCATCCCACACAAACGAATGCTCCACATGCGGGTTTCACATGCCACCAACTCCACATTCACAGGCAACTTCAGCGCCACAGCCGTTTTCAGATAGCCCTCAATACAAGGGCTCTAGACGCAAATATTGGTGTGAGAGCTAATTCAATCAAGGAAACACTGCATGTTGGTGAAGGGCATATTGAAGAAGGATCAGCCGAGTGGTTCTTGTGGGAGAACAACTCCATTTGGCTCACTAACTTCACAAACCATCAGGCTTCCAAGCAGCTCTCAAGGAAACTCAGTTTTCACACTCTATGCTTAATGCCCTTGAGTGCCTTATCTAGGAATGAACCTGGTAGAGCATCCCACACAAACGAATGCTCCACATGCGGGTTTCACATGCCACTAACTCCACATTCACAGGCAACTTCTGCGCCACAGCCGTTTTCAGATAGCCCTCAATGCAAAGGCTCTAGACGCAAATATTGGTGTGAGAGCTAATTCAATCAAGGAAACACTGCATGTTGGTGAAGGGCATATTGAAGAAGGATCAGCCGAGTGGTTCTTGTCGGAGAACAACTCCATTTGGCTCACTAACTTCACACACCATCAGGCTTCCAAGCAGCTCTCAAGCAAACTCAGTTTTCACACTCTATGCTTAGTGCCCTTTGAGTGCCTAGGACTGAAATGAAACTTGCTGAGCATCCCACACAAACGAATGCTCCACATGCGGGTTTCACATGCCACCAACTTCACATTCACTCGCAACTTCAGCGCCACAGCCGTTTTCAGATAGCCCTCAATGCAAAGGCTCTAGACGCAAATATTGGTGTGAGAGCTAATTCAATCAAGGAAACACTGCATGTTGGTGAAGGGCATATTGAAGAAGGATCAGCCGAGTGGTTCTTGTGGGAGAACAGCTCCATTTGGCTCACTAACTTCACACACCATCAGGCTTCCAAGCAGCTCTCAAGGAAACTCAGTTTTCACACTCTATGCTTAGTGCTCTTTGAGTGCCTAGGACTGAAATGAAACTTGGTGAGCATCCCACACAAACGAATGCTCCACATGCGGGTTTCACATGCCACCAACTCCACATTCACAGGCAACTTCAGCGCCACAGCCGTTTTCAGATAGCCCTCAATGCAAAGGCTCTAGACGCAAATATTGGTGTGAGAGCTAATTCAATAAAGGAAACACTGCATGTTGGTGAAGGGCATATTGAAGAAGGATCAGCCGAGTGGTTCTTGTGGGAGAACAACTCCATTTGGCTCACTAACTTCACACACCATCAGGCTTCCAAGCAGCTCTCAAGGAAACTCAGTTTTCACACTCTATGCTTAGTGCCCTTTCAGTGCCTTATCTAGGAATGAACCTGGTAGAGCATCCCACACAAACGAATGCTCCACATGCGGGTTTCACATGCCACCAACTCCACATTCACAGGCAACTTCAGCGCCACAGCCGTTTTCACATAGCCCTCAATGCAAAGGCTCTAGACGCAAATATTGGTGTGAGAGCTAATTCAATCAAGGAAACACTGCATGTTGGTGAAGGGCATATTGAAGAAGGATCAGCCGAGTGGTTCTTGTGGGAGAACAACTCCATTTGGCTCACTAACTTCACACACCATCAGGTTTCCAAGCAGCTCTCAAGGAAACTCAGTTTTCACACTCTATGCTTAGTGCCCTTTGAGTGCCTAGGACTGAAATGAAGCTTGGTGAGCATCCCACACAAACGAATGCTCCACATGCGGGTTTCACATGCCACCAACTCCACATTCACAGGCAACTTCAGCGCCACAGCCTTTTTCAGATAGCCCTCAATACAAGGGCTCTAGACGCAAATATTGGTGTGAGAGCTAATTCAATCAAGGAAACACTGCATGTTGGTGAAGGGCATATTGAAGAAGGATCAGCCGAGTGGTTCTTGTGGGAGAACAACTCCATTTGGCTCACTAACTTCACAAACCATCAGGCTTCCAAGCAGCTCTCAAGGAAACTCAGTTTTCACACTCTATGCTTAATGCCCTTTGAGTGCCTTATCTAGGAATGAACCTGGTAGAGCATCCCACACAAACGAATGCTCCACATGCGGGTTTCATATGCCACCAACTTCACATTCACTCGCAACTTCAGCGCCACAGCCGTTTTCAGATAGCCCTCAATGCAAAGGCTCTAGACGCAAATATTGGTGTGAGAGCTAATTCAATCAAGGAAACACTGCATGTTGGTGAAGGGCATATTGAAGAAGGATCAGCCGAGTGGTTCTTGTGGGAGAACAACTCCATTTGGCTCACTAACTTCACACACCATCAGGCTTCCAAGCAGCTCTCAAGGAAACTCAGTTTTCACACTCTATGCTTAGTGCCCTTTGAGTGCCTTATCTAGGAATGAACCTGGTAGAGCATCCCACACAAACGAATGCTCCACATGCGGGTTTCACATGCCACCAACTCCACATTCACAGGCAACTTCAGCGCCACAGCCGTTTTCACATAGCCCTCAATGCAAAGGCTCTAGACGCAAATATTGGTGTGAGAGCTAATTCAATCAAGGAAACACTGCATGTTGGTGAAGGGCATATTGAAGAAGGATCAGCCGAGTGGTTCTTGTCGGAGAACAGCTCCATTTGGCTCACTAACTTCACACACCATCAGGCTTCCAAGCAGCTCTCAAGCAAACTCAGTTTTCACACTCTATGCTTAGTGCCCTTTGAGTGCCTAGGACTGAAATGAAACTTGGTGAGCATCCCACACAAACGAATGCTCCACATGCGGGTTTCACATGCCACCAACTCCACATTCACAGGCAACTTCAGCGCCACAGCCGTTTTCAGATAGCCCTCAATGCAAAGGCTCTAGACGCAAATATTGGTGTGAGAGCTAATTCAATAAAGGAAACACTGCATGTTGGTGAAGGGCATATTGAAGAAGGATCAGCCGAGTGGTTCTTGTGGGAGAACAACTCCATTTGGCTCACTAACTTCACACACCATCAGGCTTCCAAGCAGCTCTCAAGGAAACTCAGTTTTCACACTCTATGCTTAGTGCCCTTTGAGTGCCTAGGACTGAAATGAAGCTTGGTGAGCATCCCACACAAACGAATGCTCCACATGCGGGTTTCACATGCCACCAACTCCACATTCACAGGCAACTTCAGCGCCACAGCCTTTTTCAGATAGCCCTCAATACAAGGGCTCTAGACGCAAATATTGGTGTGAGAGCTAATTCAATCAAGGAAACACTGCATGTTGGTGAAGGGCATATTGAAGAAGGATCAGCCGAGTGGTTCTTGTGGGAGAACAACTCCATTTGGCTCACTAACTTCACAAACCATCAGGCTTCCAAGCAGCTCTCAAGGAAACTCAGTTTTCACACTCTATGCTTAATGCCCTTTGAGTGCCTTATCTAGGAATGAACCTGGTAGAGCATCCCACACAAACGAATGCTCCACATGCGGGTTTCATATGCCACCAACTTCACATTCACTCGCAACTTCAGCGCCACAGCCGTTTTCAGATAGCCCTCAATGCAAAGGCTCTAGACGCAAATATTGGTGTGAGAGCTAATTCAATCAAGGAAACACTGCATGTTGGTGAAGGGCATATTGAAGAAGGATCAGCCGAGTGGTTCTTGTGGGAGAACAACTCCATTTGGCTCACTAACTTCACACACCATCAGGCTTCCAAGCAGCTCTCAAGGAAACTCAGTTTTCACACTCTATGCTTAGTGCCCTTTGAGTGCCTTATCTAGGAATGAACCTGGTAGAGCATCCCACACAAACGAATGCTCCACATGCGGGTTTCACATGCCACCAACTCCACATTCACAGGCAACTTCAGCGCCACAGCCGTTTTCACATAGCCCTCAATGCAAAGGCTCTAGACGCAAATATTGGTGTGAGAGCTAATTCAATCAAGGAAACACTGCATGTTGGTGAAGGGCATATTGAAGAAGGATCAGCCGAGTGGTTCTTGTCGGAGAACAGCTCCATTTGGCTCACTAACTTCACACACCATCAGGCTTCCAAGCAGCTCTCAAGCAAACTCAGTTTTCACACTCTATGCTTAGTGCCCTTTGAGTGCCTAGGACTGAAATGAAACTTGGTGAGCATCCCACACAAACGAATGCTCCACATGCGGGTTTCACATGGCACCAACTCCACATTCACAGGCAACTTCAGCGCCACAGCCGTTTTCAGATAGCCCTCAATGCAAAGGCTCTAGACGCAAATATTGGTGTGAGAGCTAATTCAATAAAGGAAACACTGCATGTTGGTGAAGGGCATATTGAAGAAGGATCAGCCGAGTGGTTCTTGTGGGAGAACAACTCCATTTGGCTCACTAACTTCACACACCATCAGGCTTCCAAGCAGCTCTCAAGGAAACTCAGTTTTCACACTCTATGCTTAGTGCCCTTTCAGTGCCTTATCTAGGAATGAACCTGGTAGAGCATCCCACACAAACGAATGCTCCACATGCGGGTTTCACATGCCACCAACTCCACATTCACAGGCAACTTCAGCGCCACAGCCGTTTTCACATAGCCCTCAATGCAAAGGCTCTAGACGCAAATATTGGTGTGAGAGCTAATTCAATCAAGGAAACACTGCATGTTGGTGAAGGGCATATTGAAGAAGGATCAGCCGAGTGGTTCTTGTGGGAGAACAACTCCATTTGGCTCACTAACTTCACACACCATCAGGTTTCCAAGCAGCTCTCAAGGAAACTCAGTTTTCACACTCTATGCTTAGTGCCCTTTGAGTGCCTAGGACTGAAATGAAGCTTGGTGAGCATCCCACACAAACGAATGCTCCACATGCGGGTTTCACATGCCACCAACTCCACATTCACAGGCAACTTCAGCGCCACAGCCTTTTTCAGATAGCCCTCAATACAAGGGCTCTAGACGCAAATATTGGTGTGAGAGCTAATTCAATCAAGGAAACACTGCATGTTGGTGAAGGGCATATTGAAGAAGGATCAGCCGAGTGGTTCTTGTGGGAGAACAACTCCATTTGGCTCACTAACTTCACAAACCATCAGGCTTCCAAGCAGCTCTCAAGGAAACTCAGTTTTCACACTCTATGCTTAATGCCCTTTGAGTGCCTTATCTAGGAATGAACCTGTAGAGCATCCACACAAACGAATGCTCCACATGCGGGTTTCATATGCACCAACTTCACATTCACTCGCAACTTCAGCGCCACAGCCGTTTTCAGATAGCCCTCAATGCAAAGGCTCTAGACGCAAATATTGGTGTGAGAGCTAATTCAATCAAGGAAACACTGCATGTTGGTGAAGGGCATATTGAAGAAGGATCAGCCGAGTGGTTCTTGTGGGAGAACAACTCCATTTGGCTCACTAACTTCACACACCATCAGGCTTCCAAGCAGCTCTCAAGGAAACTCAGTTTTCACACTCTATGCTTAGTGCCCTTTGAGGGCCTTATCTAGGAATGAACCTGGTAGAGCATCCCACACAAACGAATGCTCCACATGCGGGTTTCACATGCCACCAACTCCACATTCACAGGCAACTTCTGCGCCACAGCCGTTTTCACATAGCCCTCAATGCAAAGGCTCTAGACGCAAATATTGGTGTGAGAGCTAATTCAATCAAGGAAACACTGCATGTTGGTGAAGGGCATATTGAAGAAGGATCAGCCGAGTGGTTCTTGTGGGAGAACAACTCCATTTGGCTCACTAACTTCACACACCATCAGGCTTCCAAGCAGCTCTCAAGGAAACTCAGTTTTCACACTCTATGCTTAGTGCCCTTTGAGTGCCTAGGACTGAAATGAAACTTGGTGAGCATCCCACACAAACGAATGCTCCACATGCGGGTTTCACATGCCACTAACTCCACATTCAGAGGCAACTTCAGCGCCACAGCCGTTTTCAGATAGCCCTCAATGCAAAGGCTCTAGACGCAAATATTGGTGTGAGAGCTAATTCAATCAAGGAAACACTGCATGTTGGTGAAGGGCATATTGAAGAAGGATCAGCCGAGTGGTTCTTGTGGGAGAACAACTCCATTTGGCTCACTAACTTCACACACCATTAGGCTTCCAAGCAGCTCTCAAGGAAACTCAGTTTTCACACTCTATGCTTAGTGCCCTTTGAGTGCCTAGGACCGAAATGAAACTTGGTGAGCATCCCACACAAACGAATGCTCCACATGCGGGTTTCACATGCCACCAACTCCACATTCACAGGCAACTTCAGCGCCACAGCCGTTTTCAGATAGCCCTCAATACAAAGGCTTTAGACGCAAATATTGTTGTGAGAGCTAATTCAATCAAGGAAACACTGCATGTTGGTGAAGGGCATATTGAAGAAGGATCGGCCGAGTGGTTCTTGTGGGAGAACAACTCCATTTGGCTCACTAACTTCACACACCATCAGGCTTCCAAGCAGCTCTCAAGGAAACTCAGTTTTCACACTCTATGCTTAGTGCCCTTGAGTGCCTTATCTAGGAATGAACCTGGTAGAGCATCCCACACAAACGAATGCTCCACATGCGGGTTTCACATGCCACTAACTCCACATTCACAGGCAACTTCTGCGCCACAGCCGTTTTCAGATAGCCCTCAATGCAAAGGCTCTAGACGCAAATATTGGTGTGAGAGCTAATTCAATCAAGGAAACACTGCATGTTGGTGAAGGGCATATTGAAGAAGGATCAGCCGAGTGGTTCTTGTCGGAGAACAACTCCATTTGGCTCACTAACTTCACACACCATCAGGCTTCCAAGCAGGTCTCAAGCAAACTCAGTTTTCACACTCTATGCTTAGTGCCCTTTGAGTGCCTAGGACTGAAATAAAACTTGCTGAGCATCCCACACAAACGAATGCTCCACATGCGGGTTTCACATGCCACCAACTTCACATTCACTCGCAACTTCAGCGCCACAGCCGTTTTCAGATAGCCCTCAATGCAAAGGCTCTAGACGCAAATATTGGTGTGAGAGCTAATTCAATCAAGGAAACACTGCATGTTGGTGAAGGGCATATTGAAGAAGGATCAGCCGAGTGGTTCTTGTGGGAGAACAGCTCCATTTGGCTCACTAACTTCACACACCATCAGGCTTCCAAGCAGCTCTCAAGGAAACTCAGTTTTCACACTCTATGCTTAGTGCCCTTTGAGTGCCTTATCTAGGAATGAACCTGGTAGAGCATCCCACACAAACGAATGCTCCACATGCGGGTTTCACATGCCACCAACTCACATTCACAGGCAACTTCAGCGCCACAGCCGTTTTCAGATAGCCCTCAATGCAAAGGCTATAGACGCAAATATTGGTGTGAGAGCTAATTCAATCAAGGAAACACTGCATGTTGGTGAAGGGCATATTGAAGAAGGATCAGCCGAGTGGTTCTTGTCGGAGAACAACTCCATTTGGCTCACTAACTTCACACACCATCAGGCTTCCAAGCAGCTCTCAAGGAAACTCAGTTTTCACACTCTATGCTTAGTGCCCTTTGAGTGCCTAGGACTGAAATGAAACTTGGTGAGCATCCCACACAAACGAATGCTCCACATGCGGGTTTCACATGCCACCAACTCCACATTCACAGCAACTTCAGCGCCACAGCCGTTTTCAGATAGCCCGCAATGCAAAGGCTCTAGACGCAAATATTGGTGTCAGAGCTAATTCAATCAAGGAAACACTGCATGTTGGTGAAGGGCATATTGAAGAAGGATCAGCCGAGTGGTTCTTGTGGGAGAACAACTCCATTTGGCTCACTAACTTCACACACCATCAGGCTTCCAAGCAGCTCTCAAGGAAACTCAGTTTTCACACTCTATGCTTAGTGCCCTTTGAGTGCATTATCTAGGAATGAACCTGGTAGAGCATCCCACACAAACGAATGCTCCACATGCGGGTTTCACATGCCACCAACTCCACATTAACAGGCAACTTCAGCGCCACAGCCGTTTTCACATAGCCCTCAATGCAAAGGCTCTAGACGCAAATATTGGTGTGAGAGCTAATTCAATCAAGGAAACACTGCATGTTGGTGAAGGGCATATTGAAGAAGGATCAGCCGAGTGGTTCTTGTGGGAGAACAACTCCATTTGGCTCACTAACTTCACACACCATTAGGCTTCCAAGCAGCTCTCAAGGAAACTCAGTTTTCACACTCTATGCTTAGTGCCCTTTGAGTGCCTAGGACCGAAATGAAACTTGGTGAGCATCCCACACAAACGAATGCTCCACATGCGGGTTTCACATGCCACCAACTCCACATTCACAGGCAACTTCAGCGCCACAGCCGTTTTCAGATAGCCCTCAATACAAAGGCTTTAGACGCAAATATTGTTGTGAGAGCTAATTCAATCAAGGAAACACTGCATGTTGGTGAAGGGCATATTGAAGAAGGATCGGCCGAGTGGTTCTTGTGGGAGAACAACTCCATTTGGCTCACTAACTTCACACACCATCAGGCTTCCAAGCAGCTCTCAAGGAAACTCAGTTTTCACACTCTATGCTTAGTGCCCTTGAGTGCCTTATCTAGGAATGAACCTGGTAGAGCATCCCACACAAACGAATGCTCCACATGCGGGTTTCACATGCCACTAACTCCACATTCACAGGCAACTTCTGCGCCACAGCCGTTTTCAGATAGCCCTCAATGCAAAGGCTCTAGACGCAAATATTGGTGTGAGAGCTAATTCAATCAAGGAAACACTGCATGTTGGTGAAGGGCATATTGAAGAAGGATCAGCCGAGTGGTTCTTGTCGGAGAACAACTCCATTTGGCTCACTAACTTCACACACCATCAGGCTTCCAAGCAGGTCTCAAGCAAACTCAGTTTTCACACTCTATGCTTAGTGCCCTTTGAGTGCCTAGGACTGAAATAAAACTTGCTGAGCATCCCACACAAACGAATGCTCCACATGCGGGTTTCACATGCCACCAACTTCACATTCACTCGCAACTTCAGCGCCACAGCCGTTTTCAGATAGCCCTCAATGCAAAGGCTCTAGACGCAAATATTGGTGTGAGAGCTAATTCAATCAAGGAAACACTGCATGTTGGTGAAGGGCATATTGAAGAAGGATCAGCCGAGTGGTTCTTGTGGGAGAACAGCTCCATTTGGCTCACTAACTTCACACACCATCAGGCTTCCAAGCAGCTCTCAAGGAAACTCAGTTTTCACACTCTATGCTTAGTGCCCTTTGAGTGCCTTATCTAGGAATGAACCTGGTAGAGCATCCCACACAAACGAATGCTCCACATGCGGGTTTCACATGCCACCAACTCCACATTCACAGGCAACTTCAGCGCCACAGCCGTTTTCAGATAGCCCTCAATGCAAAGGCTATAGACGCAAATATTGGTGTGAGAGCTAATTCAATCAAGGAAACACTGCATGTTGGTGAAGGGCATATTGAAGAAGGATCAGCCGAGTGGTTCTTGTCGGAGAACAACTCCATTTGGCTCACTAACTTCACACACCATCAGGCTTCCAAGCAGCTCTCAAGGAAACTCAGTTTCACACTCTATGCTTAGTGCCCTTTGAGTGCCTAGGACTGAAATGAAACTTGGTGAGCATCCCACACAAACGAATGCTCCACATGCGGGTTTCACATGCCACCAACTCCACATTCACAGGCAACTTCAGCGCCACAGCCGTTTTCAGATAGCCCGCAATGCAAAGGCTCTAGACGCAAATATTGGTGTCAGAGCTAATTCAATCAAGGAAACACTGCATGTTGGTGAAGGGCATATTGAAGAAGGATCAGCCGAGTGGTTCTTGTGGGAGAACAACTCCATTTGGCTCACTAACTTCACACACCATCAGGCTTCCAAGCAGCTCTCAAGGAAACTCAGTTTTCACACTCTATGCTTAGTGCCCTTTGAGTGCATTATCTAGGAATGAACCTGGTAGAGCATCCCACACAAACGAATGCTCCACATGCGGGTTTCACATGCCACCAACTCCACATTAACAGGCAACTTCAGCGCCACAGCCGTTTTCAGCATAGCCCTCAATGCAAAGGCTCTAGACGCAAATATTGGTGTGAGAGCTAATTCAATCAAGGAAACACTGCATGTTGGTGAAGGGCATATTGAAGAAGGATCAGCCGAGTGGTTCTTGTGGGAGAACAACTCCATTTGGCTCACTAACTTCACACACCATCAGGCTTCCAAACAGTTCTCAAGCAAACTCAGTTTTCACACTCTATGCTTAGTGCCCTTTGAGTGCCTTATCTAGAATGAACCTGGTAGAGCATCCCACACAAACTAGTGCTCCACATGCGGGTTTCACATGCCACCAACTCCACATTCACAGGCAACTTCAGCGCCACAGCCGTTTTCAGATAGCCCTCAATGCAAAGGCGCTAGACGCAAATATTTGTGTGAGAGTTAATTCAATCAAGGAAACACTGCATGTTGGTGAAGGGCATATTGAAGAAGGATCAGCCGAGTGGTTCTTGTGGGAGAACAACTCCATTTGGCTCACTAACTTCACACACCATCAGGCTTCCAAGCAGCTCTCAAGGAAACTCAGTTTTCACACTCTATGCTTAGTGCCCTTTGAGTTTCTAGGACTGAAATGAACCTTGGTGAGCATCCCACACAAACGAATGCTCCACATGCGCTTTTCACATGCCACCAACTCCACATTCTCAGGCAACTTCAGCGCCACAGCCGTTTTCAGATAGCCCTCAATGCAAAGGCTCTAGACGCAAATATTGGTGTGAGAGCTAATTCAATCAAGGAAACACTGCATGTTGGTGAAGGGCATATTGAAGAAGGATCAGCCGAGTGGTTCTTGTGGGAGAACAACTCCATTTGGCTCACTAACTTCACACACCATCAGGCTTCCAAGCAGCTCTCAAGGAAACTCAGTTTTCACACTCTATGCTTAGTGCCCTTTGAGTGCATTATCTAGGAATGAACCTGGTAGAGCATCCCACACAAACGAATGCTCCACATGCGGGTTTCACATGCCACCAACTCCACATTCACTGGCAACTTCAGCGCTACAGCCGTTTTTCAGATAGCCCTCAATGCAAAGGCTCTAGACGCAAATATTGGTGTGAGATCTAATTCAATCAAGGAAACACTGCATGTTGGTGAAGGGCATATTGAAGAAGGATCAGCCGAGTGGTTCTTGTGGGAGAACAACTCCATTTGGCTCACTAACTTCACACACCATCAGGCTTCAAGCAGCTCTCAAGGAAACTCAGTTTTCACACTCTATGCTTAGTGCCCTTTGAGTGCATTATCTAGAAATGAACCTGGTAGAGCATCCCACACAAACGAATGCTCCACATGCGGGTTTCACATGCCACCAACTCCACATTCTCAGGCAACTTCAGCGCCACAGCCGTTTTCAGATAGCCCTCAATGCAAAGGCGCTAGACGCAAATATTTGTGTGAGAGCTAATTCAATCAAGGAAACACTGCATGTTGGTGAAGGGCATATTGAAGAAGGATCAGCCGAGTGGTTCTTGTGGGAGAACAACTCCATTTGGCTCACAAACTTCACACACCATCAGGCTTCCAAGCAGCTCTCAAGGAAACTCAGTTTTCACACTCTATGCTTAGTGCCCTTTGAGTGCCTAGACTGAAATGAAGCTTGGTGAGCATCCCACACAAACGAATGCTCCACATGCGGTTTTCACATGCCACCAACTCCACATTCTCAGGCAACTTCAGCGCCACAGCCGTTTTCAGATAGCCCTCAATGCAAAGGCTCTAGACGCAAATATTGGTGTGAGAGCTAATTCAATCAAGGAAACACTGCATGTTGGTGAAGGGCATATTGAAGAAGGATCAGCCGAGTGGTTCTTGTGGGAGAACAACTCCATTTGGCTCACTAACTTCACACACCATCAGGCTTCCAAGCAGCTCTCAAGGAAACTCAGTTTTCACACTCTATGCTTAGTGCCCTTTGAGTGCATTATCTAGGAATGAACCTGGTAGAGCATCCCACACAAACGAATGCTCCACATGCGGGTTTCACATGCCACCACTCCACATTCACTGGCAACTTCAGCGCTACAGCCGTTTTCAGATAGCCCTCAATGCAAAGGCTCTAGACGCAAATATTGGTGTGAGATCTAATTCAATCAAGGAAACACTGCATGTTGGTGAAGGGCATATTGAAGAAGGATCAGCCGAGTGGTTCTTGTGGGAGAACAACTCCATTTGGCTCACTAACTTCACACACCATCAGGCTTCCAAGCAGCTCTCAAGGAAACTCAGTTTTCACACTCTATGCTTAGTGCCCTTTGAGTGCATTATCTAGAAATGAACCTGGTAGAGCATCCCACACAAACGAATGCTCCACATGCGGGTTTCACATGCCACCAACTCCACATTCTCAGGCAACTTCAGCGCCACAGCCGTTTTCAGATAGCCCTCAATGCAAAGGCGCTAGACGCAAATATTTGTGTGAGAGCTAATTCAATCAAGGAAACACTGCATGTTGGTGAAGGGCATATTGAAGAAGATCAGCCGAGTGGTTCTTGTGGGAGAACAACTCCATTTGGCTCACAAACTTCACACACCATCAGGCTTCCAAGCAGCTCTCAAGGAAACTCAGTTTTCACACTCTATGCTTAGTGCCCTTTGAGTGCCTAGACTGAAATGAAGCTTGGTGAGCATCCCACACAAACGAATGCTCCACATGCGGTTTTCACATGCCACCAACTCCACATTCTCAGGCAACTTCAGCGCCACAGCCGTTTTCAGATAGCCCTCAATGCAAAGGCTCTAGACGCAAATATTGGTGTGAGAGCTAATTCAATCAAGGAAACACTGCATGTTGGTGAAGGGCATATTGAAGAAGGATCAGCCGAGTGGTTCTTGTGGGAGAACAACTCCATTTGGCTCACTAACTTCACACACCATCAGGCTTCCAAGCAGCTCTCAAGGAAACTCAGTTTTCACACTCTATGCTTAGTGCCCTTTGAGTACATTATCTAGGAATGAACCTGGTAGAGCATCCCACACAAACGAATGCTCCACATGCGGGTTTCACATGCCACCAACTCCACATTCACTGGCAACTTCAGCGCTACAGCCGTTTTCAGATAGCCCTCAATGCAAAGGCTCTAGACGCAAATATTGGTGTGAGAGCTAATTCAATCAAGGAAACACTGCATGTTGGTGAAGGGCATATTGAAGAAGGATCAGCCGAGTGGTTCTTGTGGAGAACAACTCCATTTGGCTCACTAACTTCACACACCATCAGGCTTCCAAGCAGCTCTCAAGGAAACTCAGTTTTGACACTCTATGCTTAGTGCCCTTTGAGTGCATTATCTAGGAATGAACCTGGTAGAGCATCCCACACAAACGAATGCTCCACATGCGGGTTTCACATGCCACCAACTCCACATTCTCAGGCAACTTCATCGCCACAGCCATTTTCAGATAGTCCTCAAGGCATAGGCTCTAGACGCAAATATTGGTGTGAGAGCTAATTCAATCAAGGAAACACTGCATGTTGGTGAAGGGCATATTGAAGAAGGATCAGCCGAGTGGTTCTTGTGGGAGAACAACTCCATTTGGCTCACTAACTTCACACACCATCAGGCTTCCAAGCAGCTCTCAAGGAACCTCAGTTTTCACACTCTATGCTTAGTGCCCTTTGAGTGCATTATCTAGGAATGAACCTGGTAGAGCATCCCACACAAACGAATGCTCCACATGCGGGTTTCACATGCCACCAACTCCACATTCTCAGGCAACTTCAGCGCCACAGCCGTTTTCAGATAGCCCTCAATGCAAAGGCTCTAGACGCAAATATTTGTGTGAGAGCTAATTCAATCAAGGAAACACTGCATGTTGGTGAAGGGCATATTGAAGAAGGATCAGCCGAGTGGTTCTTGTGGGAGAACAACTCCATTTGGCTCACTAACTTCACACACCATCAGGCTTCCAAGCAGCTCTCAAGGAAACTCAGTTTTCACACTCTATGCTTAGTGCCCTTTGAGTGCATTATCTAGGAATGAACCTGGTAGAGCATCCACACAAACGAATGCTCCACATGCGGGTTTCACATGCCACCAACTCCACATTCTCAGGCAACTTCAGCGCTACAGCTGTTTTTAGATAGCCCTCAATGCAAAGGCTCTGGACGCAAATATTGGTGTGAGAGCTAATTCAATCAAGGAAACACTGCATGTTGGTGAAGGGCATATTGAAGAAGGATCAGCCGAGTGGTTCTTGTGGGAGAACAACTCCATTTGGCTCACTAACTTCACACACCATCAGGCTTCCAAGCAGCTCTCAAGGAAACTCAGTTTTCACACTCTATGCTTAGTGCCCTTTGAGTGCCTAGGACTGAAATGAACTTGTAAG
>NW_026698308.1:0-42831 GCF_030435755.1 Ochotona princeps
CAGCAGCAAAGCTCAGGCACATCACTGTGGAACAGAAACATATATATGTATATACATATATAAACAGAAAAGACGGCGATTTATGGATGAACGCCAAAAGGGAGAGCGCCACCTTTCACTGAAGTGTATCAACTAGCGTTTACATATATCGCTCATACACAGAGGACCCTGTCACTAGGGTAACGTGGCCATCTACACCAGCAGAGGATTTCTCGTGAAGTACAGACCTCAGAGGAGAGCCGTACGAGAAACTACCACGTGGAAAACGTAGACGCATACATATATCATCACCATAGGGGATTGCCATGTGGAAGTGTTATGTGAAGACAAAGGTGCCAGAGGAAGTCATGGAGTACGGACCAGATGTTTTTTATCACTAAACGTCCCTGTAGAGAGCACTACAAATTCTTGTCACGGAGAACAATACGAACTAACGTGAACAGTAATATTAAACGAGGGGAATGAGGCCATGCAGAAAAGATAATGACGAGACTGATGCAAGAAGAATGCCATTGAGCAAATACTACTGACACACTGGAAACGAAGACGGATCCTGAAGTAGTATTACTCCAAAGAGACCTCCTCCATAGAGAGACTGGTGTGTAAACTTTTCATGTTACGTAGTGTGTGAAGTAGAAGCGGTCACCATCATCAGGGAAGATCATCAATACATATTTGCCCACATGCTTCTTCAGCAAGCGAATGGTCTCTATTATTACTCGCGTTGCTGCCGCTGCTGCTGCGTTACTACTACAGCTTCATTAGTGTGCGGAGAGTTTTCGCTGCATTTCTTTGTGCGGTCGCTGCAATGAGCAACGTTATATTCATTCCTTCACCACTACCGCAGTTCTGATGCTGCTGTGGCTGGTTCCGGTGTTTCTGTTGCGGATGTTGTTGTTGTTGCTGCTACTTGGGTTAACAGTTACTTTTTGTCTGGCAATTACACCATGTTGCTAAATGGCAAAAAACAGCAGTAGTAGTTTACCGCTCATGCCACCGCGGGTCGGGGGCTGAAAGGCCTAATGCACTCGGTACCTTCCTGCCTGACGTTCGAGCCACGTTGGGGTACCGTCGTTTCTTTTGCGTTTTGGATTCTTTCTGGGGTGACCTTCGCGTTTTCGTACAGCTTATTCTAAGAGAGATAAGCCACAGAAATGAGGGAATGTACTTCTACTGGAATGGGCGTTGGCAGCTGGAGGTGGTGGACTCTGCTCTAACACCGCAAAGCAACATTACCCGCAGCAATGACTGTGGTATATCGATGCTTTTCGCGGCGACTGCGCGATAATAAGCATGTAAAGCAGCTTCGTCCGCTTTCTTTTTTTCCCTCCTACTTTGAAGTTACACAGAGGCATGAGGAGTTTTTGTGGCCATGGTCATTCTGTGTGAAGCTTGTTCACTGCTAATGCAAGTTTGGGACAATTTTTCTTACATTAACTGCGACGCCTGCTACTGACGCTAGTGCTGCTATTGCTACTACCGCCACCTCCGCAGCTGCACCTGCTCGTGCTTCCTGTGCTGCTGTTGATGCTACTGGTGCTTAGCTGAAGGTGTGGTGGTGTCTGTGTGTTTAGAGAACGGGACAGTGTGGCCGCATCACACACTGCTCGTGCATGCAACCGTTGTTTTGCTGCTGCTGCTGCTGCTACTGCTGCTCCAACCCCCACCCCACCTCCTGTAGGAAGATGAGTTCTCCGGCGGTAGCTGCTGTTGCTGCGGGCATTCCCCGCACCCTGCAGTGCGTGTATCATACGTCACCACCATGTCGAGCAGTATTTCCGTGAGCACACCATACTCTGTAAAGCGTCATTCTCCCGCCAATGTGGACTCATGCAGGTATCCACGTATTCATGACGAGACAACGCAAGTGGTGGACCACGCTGGCACAAAGGGGAGAGCCACCGGCACCAGAAAAATACAGCAGAACCATGTATTTATGGAGAGACAGGCGTGTCCAGCGCACGCGAGTAGCGCCTGCCTGTAGCAGGAGTAAAAGCGGAATCGATGAACGAGAGGTAGTACGTCCCTTCATCGTCGCCAGCCAAAAGCGGCAGTAGCAGTCGCGTTGAGCTTGCATTAGGCGCTGCACAGGTACAGTATATAATCGGAGACGTTTTCATGCCGTAAGCCGCGCAGCACCACTTCGGAAGAATGCGTGGGCGCTACACACACAACAGGCACACATGTCGGTACACGGAACTCCGACGGACAAAGACCGAGTGAAAAGCATGAAGAAAGCGCAAAAGGAACGGAACTCGCAGCAGCAACATACAGTGCTAAGGCAGCAGCGCGAACGCTGCTGTAGGGCCTCAGGAACATGCTCTTTGTGAACTATATATTTATGAACTGCACGACCGCGTTCTTACGAAGGCAGTCGCTGATTCAAGACGTCTTCACACGGACTTCTTCACGGTGGGATTTCTTAGGGCAGTTGAGTGCGTCCCGCTCACGTGTGCACACGCATACACATATAAATAGTGTGCCAGGAAAAACCTGTGTTGTTGGTAAGTCTACTGAGACCAACTGGCCGCGTCACACGTATCTACTATAGTCCTGCACGCAACTGAAGAAGACGTACGGCCGTATGGCACGGCCTGCTGTGTGCGTGAACCTGTACGCATACCTAGGTGATAGTCCATGCAGCCACATTGTTGCACGGCAAGACACTCCCATAAAGGCTTTAACAGACAGCAATTATCTATCTATATAGATCTATGTTGATAACTGTATATTCCTACGTACCTGTCTAGCTGGATACCTGGCGGTTGGTGCTCATTTGATGTGTGTAGGTACCTGCTCACCACGCAGTATCCGTTCTATGCTCACAGGCTTGCATACGGGCAACGGTGTACACTCAATACAAGCTATACCAGGAGACGTACATTTGAGTGTGGTTGTACGTATGTTCGTGTAGGCTAGCGCCTCCTCAGTTGCTTGAGGGCGGATGTAGCATTGAGTGCACAGAAAACCACACTGTTCTGACCTGACATTCAGTATGTCAGCATAGCGCCTCTACGGGGACACGTCGGAGCCAATAGAAAGAAAACTACTGTAGAGAGATATGCCGTTGACAGATGGGAAGTCACCCTGCTCTAAATCTCTGTTTCTACGCAGAATCACATGTACAGGATGTACGGCTTCTTCTTAGGCTTGTGCATAGCTGTACTTTTTCTTGTTGTGGACGCATGTCTGCTTCCACAGCGGTACACTATGCGTACATTTTGTCGTGGCACGTCCGTACTGTTGCCGTCGTCGCACATAAGATCTGGTTAGGGCGTTCCGCGTGGTACCCACATAAAGGCCCCTACGCAACCAGCACATGTGTAGGATTCATACCTCATCCCGAAACATTTATGGCATTGGCGTATAGTGCGGTGGCCAGATTTATACATATTGGCGAGATAGGCTTCTCGGCTGTGGCCTTGCGGTGTGCGTGAAACACCATCGTCGGTCTGTCTGAGTGTAAAAGTTGTTTATCCTGGCGCAAGGGAGCCCCATATGAGACTCCTCCTTCCTTTGCTAGTGCACGAGGTGTCGCGCGCATACGACCAACAAAGTACACAAACTCTGACACAATAATATAATGTATAGGCGTATAGGGTTTACCAAAATTATCGTACGTACGCATTCGCTTGGATAATGTGTCTGTTAGGCGGGGTCATGCACGTGCGCTAACACACTCAGACGCGCGCCCGCTCAGACCGTTTATCATCTTGGCGTGGGCCGCCTGCGTTCCTACGACAGAGTCATTTATGTGCCTTGTAGAGCTGCACCATCAAGCAGTCACAAGGTGTCGTTGGGCAGGCCACAGGCAGAGTACGCTTACTGAGCAATTACGCTTCGTTGTCCGCAAGTAGATCTAGGTCGATCTCTTCACAGGCTCACCGTATTTTAGAGGAGACCCGCCAGCTGCATCTAGCCAGGTGCGCTCCTATCTTGCGAGCCATTCGCGGAGTCCCTCAAACCTATCTATTCATAATATATGCATCAAAAGTGTTACTGACTCTCCGTTGGAGCTGCACCCCCCACATGTTCTGGGGACGCTTGTGCGATAGATACTAGGCAAAAAAGCAACTCCCTGTGCAGCGGACCCAACAGTTCACAGAATCAAACGAAGCTCTGCATTACAACCCTGTCGCAGCGGTCCCGCAGTACACCCTGAAAGTGTGTATGAGGAAATGATGAGAATGCAACCCACAAGCAGTACAAATACTGCTCTTCGGCATTCTTATGGCTCGTTTTGTCGTGGGGACCAAAGTAAACACATGACCAGGTGGTGAGTCAAATTTACAGGTACACTCTCATTGTAGACGCCCACTCGCTTGCTGAGCCTCTCCTGTGCTATGATATCGCCGGGAGACATAACAGCGAAACCACTGGAGAAATTCCGAGACTCCTTAGGCCCTTCGTGTGCTGCAGACTTCTCAAGCGTACCCACGTACGGTGGTACCCAACAAATGAACAGGAGACGGTGCGCCTCTCCGGCAGTAGTCCTTCTGGGCAATATCCGAAAAATAACTGTGCACTAACAACTTAAACACTCTATGTACGTCACTGAGATTTGCTATTTTGTCTTGATCGGGGAGACCGCCCTTCCCGTATGTGGCACAGCCTCGAATGATGCTTTGCTTTAACGGGCAAACAAACTGTGGACACGTCTCACGGGGTGTCCATACGTCACCATCCGTTAGTGGACCGCAGACGTGTTCGTTTTCTTTGTTTAGACAACATGTTTTCTGCCATGGGTAGCAGCAGAGATTCTTTTCTTTCATTTAATACAGGTGCGCTACGGAACGCAGAGTTGCCCGGCGCAACAGTCTCTCAGGCCGCGGTTCTGCCACGCGTTCCCATGCACGGAGACCGTGCCACTCTAAGAGGAGACTTTCTTTACAACGTGTTGTGCATGTGAGCGCATACGCGAGACGCGGCGTCGTAAAGCTACTAGAAGCGCATCACGTAAGCACATACCTGGCTCCAGACAGTTTCTACCACTTCCTTGGCCCCAGCCAGAGCTCCCCGAGGCTTGGAGCACCCATCCTGGTGATAGTTACCCACGTGCAGGAGCTGCATGTACAAGCGAGTGTTGTGCATGGCTCTGTAGATGCGTGATACGGTCATTTAGGTCAACGCGCATCCTGTTGATAGTCACCCACGTGCAGCAGCTGCATGTACAAGCGAGTGTTGTGCTTGGCTCTGTAGATGCGTGATATAGCCATTTATGTGAGCGCCAGTGTAACTAGCTGGCGCACACAAAATGCCTTGGGGCGCGTATGTGTGCCTGTGCGTGCGTGTGCGTCGGTCTGTACGTATGATACATGAAAATGTTTTGGCATTAGAGCCCCTGTTGACCCGTCCACACGGGCGACCAACTGTACTAGAAACGCAGCCGCAGTTTGCTTCCTGGCATGGGCGGCCAGCCGCAAAAATCCTTCGTCCCCATTCATTCTTCTCTCCCTTGCGAATAATTCTGCAACGTTGTTGCCTTCTTTTGAGAATCCCCCTCGTCACCTTCCGTTTTTCTTGTTAACATTACGATTATGTTTGCGTGTTAACCTAAGCGGGGTGTGAAGCTTCGACCATCTTCAGACTCACATGCTTTGTAGAAATAGACAAAAGCTGCAAAGGCAGGGCGAAACAGTCGACAAGAAGCTGGCACATCAACAGAGAGAAACGGATGCGCCTCTTCAGCTCCCTCGCGGTGTATGTGACCCTACGCTGTCAAGCTCTGTATGGCCTTATGTATTTGCGGTGGTTTTCCGCACGTTGAAGGAAGCCACTTTGTCAGACTTCCACGTGTTCCCCGCATTTGCGAAGCGTGGACATCAACACATGCAGCATCCCGCTGTAATCGCGTACACTTACTACGTGGGTGTGTACTTCCAAAAAACTAGTATTCGTATAGAACAATCGACTCACATAGTTGAAAAGGTGTGCAGGTAGCCGAATCTGGCTCACGTTCACAACAATCTATGTGTGGTGAAATGTCCCGTGTGTACGTCCACCACTCCCTCTGGGTTCCGACATCAACATAATGGAATAATTTAGAGTCAAGAAACCCGAAGAATGCAGAGGTCTTTGTCTGCCTTTCCCGAAGAGATCTAAATTTGAAACTTGTGCCCTCATATACATCGGGATCATGGTTCACAGTGAGGTGTATGCTAGTAGGAAATACAGCCACCAATTCCTCTGATGAAAAGCCATACCATGTATGTCACAAGAAAGGGAGAAACGTAGGCTACCTTTGAACGTCGTTTTCTTTCCCTGCATCTCTACCTGTTCATGAAAATCTGGACACGAATGCAATCACGAAGAGACATTCCGTGGTGACACTCAAGATGTGAAAGTACGTGCGCTTTATACCTGCCTATGTATGGATGGGTATATGCACCTTCATGGATCCCGTGAGTTTTATCAGAAGCAAGCAATTTTGCTTGTACATTTTGCCTTTCTAGTTGTCCTTACTCGCCCTGAGAGAAGATGTCCCTACTTTTGCGGCTCGGTGCGTCTCAGCTCTTTCGCAGGCGTCTATCTTCGTCAAGAAGAAGAGACGTACGCACCGACACAGCCCATGGCACACACATGCACGAACTGTGGAAGACTTCGGCACAAGCAATGCCCCCCCTGCCCACGCTTAGATTCCTGTTCTAGAGTACTTAGCATCTTCATAAAAAAAGACCGACATAGCGTGTCCCCTGGGGTGAGGACACAGCGTATGATGTCGCATAAGTGTGCCGGCATATCAGTGCATCCGGTGCAAGACAACCTGAGCACCGAAGGGACTTTTTCTCGAATTCATCAACTGATTGAGTGAGCAGCTGTGTAACTCTAGACGGCTTCTACGTGCAGAGGCGTACTACTTCTCACGGGCGCGACTCAGTTCAAGCGGCTACAACACCCTAAAAGCTCGAGTGAAGTGCTGCATATTTTTCAGTGGCTCCAACTGTATGTTTATAAATGAGACAGCCTAGGTGACCACATGTTTCTACACACAATAATACAATGTAAATATTGATATTTCTCAACACTGCAAGGAGCCGCTGAAGACAGGTAGCACCAGCAGCACTGGTGTTGCTGTAGTGATAATAGTGTTAGAAGTAGTACCAGTAGTAGTATAATTAGTATTAGTAGTATTCGTAGTGGTCCGACTGGCAGCACTACCGGTAGTAGTAAAACTAGTAATAGTGGTAGTGGTAATACCTAAACACGGTTCAAGTTGCCGCCTGCGACTGTTTTCTCTTGAACATCATTCAATGCTGCTACGTCGTCCCTACCTCGGTGCCTTCATATGTATCATCCAACGGCGTATGCTCGCATATATATGTATATGTATATATATATATATATGACCATAAATTCAACAGTTCTACTGGAGCTGAGGGGAGGCTGCCACACAGTGTTATTGAACGTCTATTCGGAGGAGCATCCTCCTAATCATCTTTTTCGTCCTCTTGTTGACGCGGCCGTATCCACCAGAAGTTGTTGAAAGAAAACGTGCGGGTGGCGAGTGCTAATTTGGCTTCCACAGCGAGCCGTGCATGCATATCAATTTCTCGACATGCAGAAAGCGCAACCAGCAATAGTTCACCAAAGGCAGTATTGCCTGCAACTGGATGACCCATGGTGATCCCACAAAAATTCGGAGTCTCTTTTACTCCACCAGCGTTCACTGGTGGGTCTGATACCTCCGCCCATCCTGCTTCACACAATGCGGGTGTACTGCGACTGCTGCAACCTCCCGTGTAGCTGCTGCTACTACTAGAGCCACTACTGCGAAAGGCGCTCACCAAATCGCCTGCAACGTAATTGCAGAAAAAAACCCACTTGCACACATATAAAACACAAACTTCTCTCAACACTGTGCCCAAAGCTATTAGAGACGGCCCATCACATTCCAGTAAGAGTGAGTGACAACGGCAGCGCCTCAAGAAATAGCCAATCGAAGACTTCTACACCTTACAACAATAAATTCTCCGCCAAGAAGCAGAAACAACTGTAATACTAAAACAGCGAAGACTCTCTTCAAAACTCCTGCTAGCAACGCAGAAAGCGTGCTCACACTACAGCTACTATCACTAGTACTAGTATTACTGCTGCTAGTACTACAGCAACAACTACTATTTCAAGCACAGCAGCACCTTCTGTGCTGCACCAGTGCTGCGCGCTTCCTACTATGATGGCGTAGCACAGTACTCAAGAAAGCGTATCGCATTCAGAGAAGCCGCGCCAAGGGAAAAAAAACAGCACTAGCAGTCTAGAGAATAACACCACACACACACTGAGATGATACCCTCCACGAGAAGAGAAGTTTGTGGCAGTAGTACTAGTAGTAAAAGCAGCAGTAGTAGTAGGCGTTGTTGTGTATCGGAAGTATGAGCGCAGTTGCTCTGACCCCAGAAA
Organism: Ochotona princeps; assembly: GCF_030435755.1. Taxonomy (NCBI): domain Eukaryota; kingdom Metazoa; phylum Chordata; class Mammalia; order Lagomorpha; family Ochotonidae; genus Ochotona; species Ochotona princeps. The sequence continues at coordinate 8,398 of NW_026698308.1, forward strand.
CGCCGGCGTCTGACCCCGGATACAGAAAGCATTCATGTGCACATGCATACAGCAGCACGTCTGCATATACGTCTGTTTTGTTTCTGTCGTCCACAAACCGTAGGACACAAAAAAAAACACATAAACCGAATAGACTGGGCACTGTGGAGACCTCATAGAGAATGAGAGGAAACATGCAGCACGAAAGGCAGAAGCGACATGTGTCAAGGCTACTCCTTCGTACCTCCTCCATACATGCTGCAAAAGGAGGCACGCAAGCCATCTACCTATGCAGTTCATTTTATTTTAGATGCTTCTGCAACCACCACTACACAACACTATAGAAACAAGGACACACAAAAAAATTTCAACAATCGGGAAAGAAAGGCATTTCTGGGTGAAAAGAGGGCATTACCGACTGCAGGAAGAGACGCGTAAAAATCAGGAGCCTAGTAACTCTGTGTGCTGAGCTGGTGCTTCGTGTATATGCACACACACGGAGGCACACACATACGCGTGCTGTAGCGTACTCCCCCGCACAGGCGACGGAAACATACACGTACATACAACGAGATGTCAAGTCCGAAACTGGTGGCAGGGAAGCGCACACTTCTGTAAATTTGCCTTACTATCGAGTGGAAAAATATTTGCGCCGACCATAGTCTCACCAATTTATCTACCCATTCACCTTTACTACATATTCCTGTGTACTACTATGTGTAAGTTACTACGTAAAGTCTGGCTACATATTCCCTACTTCGTGTATACACATATATATACGTATGTATATGTGTCTGGATATGCGTATATATTTATCTGTTTGAGAATCTAGGTTCCGGTTCTTTTTTTTGTGTCTCTTCTTGACACAATGTGGCGTGCCTATGTAGAGAGTAACTGTTCGTTGCACTTGCCCATTACGTGTTTCAAATACACAGTTCATGGAAGCTGTTTCCATATATATATATATATCCAAATACAGGGCTTGTTCGTTGCACTTGCCCTGTACGTGGTCTCAATACAAAGTTTATAGTACCTGCTCCTATATATCTATGTATCATATGTGTATATATATATATAAGCCCGAATATAGTAAATAGGCGGTGCACTTGCTTGCACGTGATCTCAATACAAAATCTACAGTAGCTGCTCCCATATATCTATACATCATATACACATGTTCGAATATACTGAACGGCCGTTGCACTGGCATGTACGTGGTCTCAATACAGAGTTCATAGTAGCTGCTCTTTTATATATATGTATATATAAACATATATATATACATATATATATGTATGTGTGTGTCTAAGTGTACCAGCTGTTCGTTGCACTTGCTTGCACGTGGTTCCAAAACAACTTCAGTGAAACCTGCTCCCACATATATATATATATATGGATTGATTCATATTGATGTATATATATACGTATATGTATGCTCCCGTGTATGGTAGATGTTTCCGTTGCACTTGCCTGTTCGTGGATCCAATACAAAGTTCATAGAAGCTATTCGTCTTGCTCCTTCTTCTTCTTCTTTGCATAGGTCCACAAGCAGCTGAGTCTCAGCATTAGGCTTATTCTCAGTATCATTATTTTGCCTTCCGTCTTCCCCTGTGTGTCTTCATGGTGTTTGTCGCAGTTGTGGATGCTCTGGATAGTTACGATTATAGTTATATTGATGCCAATGAAGCTCTTGTTGCTGCTGAGCGACGTCAGGCCCTCGGAGAGAAGCTACCTGCACAGCCCAAGCGCGACAACTCAATGGTAGCCCCGCATCAATAGCAGCAGCGACCGCAGCATTGATACATGCTGCTTCTGCTCCGCCATCATCCTGTAGTACCATTACCGTCACTTGTATAAGGCATCGCGGGTAAGCATCAGCAACTACTAGATGTTGTAATAGCGCATGTACCTTTGCCTCTATACGGCGCATCCACTCTGTTTGTGAGAAAGAGGGGAGCGAAAAAGAAGAAGCGGTGATTACTTTTTTCTCACGGTGGTTATGATGGTTAGAGAAGGAAGCACAAGACGTATCGACGGCATTCGTATCCGTCTCACCACCACGAATCACTGCGTTCCCTTCGGTGTAAGTCCTTCGTTTTCTTTCTGCTGCTGTTGCTGCCGCTACAGCACTGCACGAAGCAGCAGCAGCTGCTGCTGTACGTGCAGCACTCAATGGAGAAACGCTCAGAGGCTTCATTATGACACGAAAATTACAACGGCTGCTGCTTTTCAAATTCCCGGGAGGAGCCTCCACTGGACCGTACACTACGCCCAGAGCGCATGTTAGTCCCTGTATGATAAAAAACGGATAGGATGCCCCAAGGATATATTATATTTATAAAGCCTCACTGAGTAGAGTTACGTCTCTTCCGAAAAGTGTCGCAAAGGCTTCCTTTAATAATAAGAGCATACATGATGCCATAGGCAGCTTGTGTATAAGTTTGCCGGTGTGGGAAGGTGTCAGCGTGCCTGTGAGTGTACGTGCAAGTGTGCCTGTGTGTACGTGTAAGTGTAAGTCCGCCTGTGAACGTAGGTGTATAGTGTGTGAGTGTAAGTGTCAGTGTGCCTGTCTGTGTGTAAGTGTGTTTGCGTGTAAACGTGTCTGCAGCAGATGGAGCCTCGCATGCGCGATGTGTAGGAAGAGAGTGAGAAGCGGACACAGCAGCGCTCTAATGAAGACGCATGGCACTATGTCGAACGTCTACACAGGCAGGAAAGCGCGAGGGATATACGAAGATTGAGAGATTAACGAAAACAGTTGATCTGTGAAAGCATCAAATAACGGGGGGCTGCTGTTCGTTTTTTATCACCATCACCACCACTACTACTAGCACTACTGCTACGGCCAGCGTGTGTTTGGGTGTGTGTACCGTTAGTGAAACTCCACGATATGAAGAAACGGAACAGCAAGCGCCCCTCAGAAGAGAAAATTAGAATTCTGAGCTGAAGACATCCGCTGTCTAAACACTAAGCAGATGAACAGTCATCAGTACAGCATGTGCATCATCATGTGCATCAAGCTCCATGCGCATGTATGTATATATATATATATATATATATGCGGTAGAAGCATACATTCAGATATATACGTATATATATACGCTATATGTGAGGAACAACGCGCAGACGTCTGGACCATAGAAAGCATCAACAGCAGAAGTGGACCGCGATACCTGACCATGCTTCCACATGAAGTCACAGTAGTAGCACCGACTCGTTCATATATGCACCACGGCCTCAATATCCGGTACACGCTAGCATTTACACATATTCTAAGTGGAACACAAACACACACACACACACACATGAGCACCTACATATATATGTACATCTATATTTACGTGTATAGCTATTGCCATATAGATATGTATACATATATGTGCACAGATCTAAATGTGTAAGCCTAATAAACGTAGTATAGGAGCTGTCGATCCCCCACATATAATGAACGTATGTACATGTATATATAGGTGTGTGTATGTGTGTACATCTCTGCAGGAAATTATTGAGTAAATGCTCGTATGCGTGCGTGTATGCAAATGTATGTTAGAGAGAGAGATGTACGTTTCATTTTTTGTGCAAAGAAACGAGCCACCATGCTTGAGTGTACCGCAAAATAATTTACGTATATGTGTCGTGTGCGAGTTTCCCCTTCATCAACGCAGAGCAGGTAGTCCACGATACGTACATGTATGGAGTGTATGTTTGACGATAAATTTCTCAGCCGCAGAAGACACTGAAACAAAGGCCATGTGAAAAGCTATTCTCACACACATAGACTAGAAATCAACCTGAGATGCTGTTGTGGCTCTCACAATACTACAGTGGAAACACACCTGAAAGGCGCACTGTACACCCGTACGTAAAGGGACGGCTAGCTTACAGGCTGTGGTTGTACGTTACGCACATCCACTGCAAAAACAGCTACAAGAAGGTGTTTCTGTAGACAACATGTAGGGTGAAAGCTTACTACAAAAGAACTAGCATCTACAGCTTTTTCTCTTTGAGCAGAAGGCACAACAAGAGAGGACCCACAAACAGAAGATGCTTCATACAGATGCAAAAAGAGTGAAGTTGTGTAGTAGAGACATGCGCTGCACAGACACAACGTCACCCGATCACAAAAATCAGGAGCACGCTTTCTTTTACACAAATACGTAGAGACACACAGCCTCTACGACATAATAACAGTGGACTAGAGACATCCTCTGAGGAGGCTTTTTCTGTATTTGTCTAGATAAGCCGATGACAGCCAGTGTAGAAGCGTTCACCCACCTCGAAATGACTGGGAGAGACTCTCTACAAAACATCTGGCTATATATGTATGATCAGAAGCCCTCCTCCTTCTTCACGCAGGTGGAGACAGTCTCAATACGTGAGCGACTTCTTGTGTACACGAGTGTAAAATGATCATTTCCCTTCAAGCACAATTTCCTCTCCACATTCACACATACATATTCCTATATACATATGTGAATATACATACATACGATCAAGTGGGGAGGTTTCAAGTAGGTTTTCTGCATATTTGTGAAGACATTGTAAACTCCTTCTGAAGATTTTTCTATCTACAAGAATTGACGGAATACCTCCAGAGAAGCCTTCAAGGCAGGTAGTAATATACTGAAGACCCCTTAAAACGCTTTCTCTGCGACACTTAAGTACTGTGTGTCTTTCTCTCATAGAGCCTCCTTATTGTGTGCATGAGTAGATGCACCACTGACATAATTAAGCTTCTCCTCACAAAAATAGGCTGAGATTTCACAGACGAAGCTTTCCCTTATTAGGAGAAAGGACTGGGGAGGGCTCAGAAACAGCCTTTCTCTGTACTTGAAGACAGATTCAGCACCCATATACAAAGAAAGCTATGTCTGCAAGCTACTACTACACTGAAAAATTCTCCTCAATGAGCAGTTTATTTCTCTACACAAGAGGCCTCATGACGAACACGTCCCTGTTCACGGAAAGGCTGGGAAGACTCATAGAAAAAACGTCTTCTTCTCTCTCTACACACATCGAGAAAGTAGCATGTTAACGCACATGAGAAACTCGCGCGCTTCCATCGGCTTTCCGTAAGACGCTCAACTGCACCGAGACTGGACGCATTTGCAGCCCTCCGGTGCGGCCGTCGGGCCTGAAAAAGAAATGAGTCATCATTGCTTTGCATTGCTTTGAAAAATCAGTACACCACTTATTTCGAGTGAAGGAGTAGTTTTACTTGTAGTACAGAAAAACCCCGCGTATTGCTATAAATGTCGCTAATGCCGTCGCGATCGTTATGAGTGCGTCGCCATAGCTACTATTGCTGCTGTTAGTGTGCTGGAGACACTTCGTTGCTACGAAGAGTAGTAGTATTAATAGTAGTACTACTACTACTTCGGCTGCTACGTTCGCGTCTCTCGTTTACCCGGTTTGATTGTTGCTACGACGTGTGTGTGGGGGCACTTCAATTTGCATAATGTTGTGCCTCGTGTCCCGTACTTTCGGACTCTTTTTACCCCTTATTATATTTGCTACTGGGGAAAAAGCTGCTGCGCTGTTGCTATGCTCTTTGACACACACAATTGTGATGTTCCATCGGTGGCTGCTGTGCTGCTGCTGCTCCTCCTTCTTTCCTTTTGACGGTGCTGATATTTGCATGCTTGGTGTACTCTTCCGTGTAGCTGCTGCTGTGCTGATGTTCATCAGGGAGACGCCAGTGACCTCTGTCGTGTTTGCGCTTTCGGAAGCTTGTGCTGTGCTGGTGCTACCTTGTGAGATTTGGTTGTTCCCCGTTTACTCTGTAGCTGTAGGCAACACTTGCAGTACTGTTGTGTTTGTGCCAAAAGCGCCTCCTTTTCGGCTAAACCTTGTGGTATTCCTGTGGGACCATTCATAGAAGATGTGCAGACTGAAGGAAATAAAGCTCTGCTCTACGAAGTGTACGGCGGCCATCTGTAAACAAGGGAAACACGTGATTGGTAGGCCTAATATAATCACGGTTAAGGCCCTTTTATTTATGCAGTAAAAGACGAATACGGAGCTTTATATGTATGAGGCTGCAGACATCACAGTGTGTGTGAACCCACGGTAAATGGGAAGGAAAGTAACAGAAGGCCTCATATATATATATATATATGCTTTATATGTCTGACGCTGCAGACATCACAGTATGTGTGAACCCACGGTAAATGGGAAGGAAAGCAACAGAAGGCCTCATGTGCTGCCGGGGGGTGCAGATTTAAGGAACAAAAGTAAAGCGAAACGAAGATCTAAGACGATGCCGCTATGGAGAGAGAGGTTTTGACGACATGTAGTGGAGTTTGACGTGAGAACACACACTACTAAAAATTAAGTTCTAGGAAGAAGGGCGAAACACATACATTAAACCGTCCACTTCGATAAACTCAACTATTGGGGGCTAGAGTGTGCTATCCAGAGTACGGCGACGAAAGGCTTGCCACAAGTAAGCACTGTGGTTGACTCTGTCCAAAAGTGTACACAGATATGAGAGTGGACAAGGATTTTGACGTGAAACTACGTATAGAGGACGGCAGCAGGAGTCGCATTGACACTGAAACTGCACAAAAGGTGCCCTCTCATGCGTGAGCAGCCGTCGAATACGAGAGACCACGAACTAACCGCAAATGTGATGCATCATGAACGACGACAATGAGATCCATACTAGGACAACGGTACATTTGAATACGTCATAGGACACATATATTGTGTCATATATTCATGGAGAAAAGATTTCTATGGGGGTGAAAACAGGGAGCATGTTTCCCTCACCCGTGACGGCCGAGGCGTGCCCCCCTGCATGCCGTCAGTCACGTCGTCTCCCAGGGCAAACAAACGAATCGCCGATCAAACAGTCACGCACACGCAGAGCAAAAAGAAAATATAACAACCTGGCTAGACACACATGAACCATCTCAGCGTATTGTTCCAGACGTTTGTGTGTCGTGGACGTTGCTTGTGCTGTGAGCCAAGCTGAATGAATCTAGGCGTACGAAGCACAACACTACACACGCTTACTTAGACAACCTTGTATCCGAGGACGCTCTCAGTAACAACGCGTTCACTAATCACACCTTGTATGTCCGAATCCATTTTTTTGGCTTTGTGCGTAGCATTCTTGTATGGCTGTGTTGTGTGGTGTGCGACAAAGGGAAGTAGGCTCATATGATGTACTTCGTTTCATAGTTTGGGTCTCAGTAAACGTAAACGCCGGACACTGCGGCAGATTCTCTTATGGCACATTATTTGCGGTCCCGCGATAATATAAGCTAGGTAGAATGCTGGGGGCCTTCTGCGCTTGTGCTGATCCGTTTGTTGAATGAAGTAAAGTAATCTCCGCAGCAACCAAGAAAAGAGGGCCGCGGGAAGACAAAAGCTGTATCTTGTAGCGCCCCTAGAGCGTAAAGGCCGATATAAGAATCGTGAGAGCGACGTAAGATAAAATACGGCTTTAGAGATGCCTTATTTCGTCGAGAGATCTTTGGGAATGCTGCACGCTAGAGCATGGCAGGCCTATATACGCTGCTCCGCAGACCAGGCAGCAGCCAATGATTCACGAAAAAAGGGATGTAATTGTTCATATTTATGACAAACCTTTGCAGATAACTGCAATCTTTCGCCTCATGAAGTAGTCGGCAACAAATAGTGGGTGATATGGGCACACGGGCCACACGGAGAAACTCTGTGCAAGGAGGAGGATGAGCAGAAAGATGTACATTCCACTGCACTCGTTTTGCACACAATTCGTGACGTTGAGGCAGGGATTCAACCTCTCACATAGCGTGCATCTTACAGCTTCATTCAGCCTGTTTTGACTGGGCTACGCTACAAACGAAATATATCACAAATACATCGAGTTGTCAGTGGCCTCTCACGCGTGTACTCGAAGTCAACAAATGTGTTAATACTCTTCTTTGTTACGTAGCACTGGTAGTAGTCGTACTGTAGTCGTATGCATCCGGACGTTTGTGTATCCTGCCCGTACAGTCACTAACACACACACCCACATCACAAGAACGACGATGTATCATTCTTCTTCGCAGCAATACGCACACTTCTCCTGATATGTATGTAATATACTTACATATATTGTGCTGTGCAGCCTGTACTTTCCCCGTGTGCGTCCCCTGTGGGTACGTGTAGACTATATCTTCCACAATCTTTACAGCAGAAGAAAATTTACGGCATCGTATTTGAGTGTTTTTGTATCACGAGATACGTGTAGAGATCGATACCTAGGTATAACCATGCATGTATACTAAAGGGTAAGTGTCTGTATAACACGAGATACGTGCATACTTGTTATTTATATATGTATGTAACAATGATTGTGTGCTCAAGATACGAGTGAGAGTACAACGAAGCGACGCAAAAGACTCGTTGACTTCCATTATTTGTGTGCCGATGACTCAAAAAATTCAAGCATTCAATTCTGCACGCTAATATCCGTATGATCTGCATTCCTTGAGCTCATACCTCTACCATCTATAGCTCCGCACCCGCCGTACTATATACGTACTTTTTCCATGATTTCCTCCAGATCCCCCGCAAATCATCTCTGTTTTTCTAAAGTATGTGATTCGGATTCATAGCCTGAAATCATAAGTACCTCATCAGATATACACACTCTCACCAACATATACTAGTGGCCGACGATGGGGTGTAGACACGGGGACAGATGCGATCATGCCATTCTCATTGTCGCCTAGCAACGCGTCGTGCAGGTGCAAAGTTGTCCTGGATTCTTGCATGGTCGTCCACACGCCAATGCAGATGCGTATTTACAACCAGTAAGGCCTGTGCGATAGGATCGCAGTCTACACAAACGTACACACTTGTGTGGGTATGCGTGTGCATCTGTGCAAGTACAAATCATGCAAGCATACAAACGTGTACGCCATATGCGTTTACGTCCGTAGGTAGAAATGTACACATACCTCTGGGGTCTTACCATGGTATGTGTGTACGGATGTGCACACGGTATATATTTTGATACACGTGGACGTGAACCCACATGGCGGCAGAAGAGGAGTGCCAACGTTCACCCAGGCGCGTATAAATCACCTTGCTAGAAGTTAATAGTACGCTCTGCACGACTAGATACCGGTAGCAGGGTCGTATGCTGCCTCTGCCGGGAGCTGCACGGGGAGAGGGGCGTACCAGTTCCGCGAGTCACGGCAGTGTTCAAAGTTTATGTGCGGCCTCGCTGATATGCGTCGTGATTGGCGGCAGCTCTTAGCAATCCGTCGCGCAGCAAACCACCGAGGTGGCTGACTGTACCTTACTTATTTTCTAGTGTTTGTGAGCAGCGAGTCGAAGGTCATGTAAAAGTATCGATGAGCTATATCGAATGACAGCCATCAACTCCCCTCCCAAAGGCTTGAATGCTTTTTCTTGTCCTTGGGGTGATATTGAACACTCTACTATGAGAGTAAGGGACGGCTTAAGCGTCGTCGTCGCCGGCTCAGACCTTGCATACACTGCATAGGGGGCGCAGTCATGGGGAAGAGAGAGACGGTGATCCCGTGGCGGTGGCAAATTCTTGGCCGTCCCCGCCGTTAGTCGTCGTTACAGGTACGACGACACGCATTTCAAATATGATTGTTATAAGCTTCTGGTGAAGTCGCTGCCTACGTGGTGAAGCAGCCTGTGGCAAGCTGAGACCTTGTAAGGAAGATGTTCACGAGCATGCTTTTGATGTGTAGGTGCCTAGAAGACGGTGCTTATGGAGTTTTGATGGGCTGAGCATCGCATCCTAAGCAAAAAATCGACTCGTCGATGGCGTCACTGACATCTCGCGATGATAGTCTTCACTGTGTCTGATCATAGGTTGTCTCCGGAGAGCATCATCGCAGATCGGTGACGTGACTGCCAGCGTCATGTGCAACTCCTAAAAGTAAATACTACCTGTGATAGACGAATGATGCAGATCATCACATGCTCCTATGAACGCGTTTGTTTTGCTGGAGACGTATGTTGTTAGAGGCAGACGTCACACAGGGAGAAGGACGGACATTCACGCGATAGGAAAGGAGACCAGACATGAGGAAGACAAGCGCAGGTGGCTACCGCGTTTAAGCGGCGTGTAAGGCTAAGTGGTCTGTCAGCTCTTGTCTTCTAACTTTTCTGCTGCCATGCGTAGGGTTGACACTTTCAATCCGTCGCGTCGACCGTATCTGACGCGCGGATATCGGTTGATGGCTATCAGCACCACTTGATCACCTGCGATGGGTAAGTGGCTGTCCGTGACGTTCAGATGTCAGTTTCACTGACTATGCGTTTGCTGCTCGTTCAAGTTCGTGCGGAATCCGCTGAGCTTAGCCGATGGACCTACCGAATTGCGACCGCGCAATTCTGGTAAATATGCTGAGGTGAATGTGCATTTGACAGTTGTGTGCGCTTTCATGAACCTCCATGAATCGCCAGGCGGTAGACGGGCTGCTCACGCCCACAAGGCGGTTGTTTCAATGAGCTCGCACTACAATGAGCTGCAGCTAAGCACCTTATCGTGACAATCAATGTTACGCGTGCTTTGTAAGCAACGTGATGTCACAGCGTCCAGCCATACCTTCACTTAGAACCTGAGAACGAGATTATCTCCAACATCGTAGCCCTTCCTTTTCAATCCTATGCTTTCAAACGGCACAGTCGAGGCTGAAGCCTTGAACAAGTCTGCTTACGTTGGACGGAGGAATCGCGGCCACAGAAAAGCATCTGGTTGCATTAGAGAGGGCGTTTTCAATATACAACAGTGCCACCCATCCTGTATGTAACCACAGCGTGCTTCTGTTTCGTTACAGTTCGACAAACTTCTTTCATAGTCGGCCACAGAGCGACATTGCTGGCAACCTCGCTTGTGCGGCACCATCCAGATCGGCAGAGGGTGTTGTCAAAGCGCACTCCCCGACTTAAAATCCCTAAATATATAGCCGAAGTAAATGCACACGGGATGGGATGTCGGACGCTGGAGCGTACAGGATAAGAACGGGAAAGAGATCTAGACCTTCCTCTGTCCTTAGAAAAGAAGCGGGTGCAGTACACGAATAAGTAAACACTTTGTATTAAATCACATTTTAAAACATGTGAGCAAGCTTCGAATGCTCGCGCATTAGTGTTTCAGACCTGCGCAGACGTGCAAGTTGCCCTCAGTTACACGATGCTGAGGACGTGTCTCGCAACACCCGTTGCAAACACGCAGTACCATTTTAAAGCACAATTTAGCCACAACGGTTACAACATCATGCGGTGCCGCTAAGACGTATAGCTGTTAAACATGTAGTCTTGCTGTATGATGCAGTTGCACAAATGACCCCGCGACTACCCAGGTGCGGAGCCGCCAACGCCTGGCGAGAAGCCTCTCTAGTCGCGCGCGCAGCATTCTCACAAAAAGGAAATGACGACAGAGACGCACGCACCTTATAATACATCACCATCCTAAGCCACAAAAGCGCAGCGCTTCGGGCCCCTATTGATCCCCCAGTGGACGTCATCGTCTGCGACATGCCCTCCCCCCCTTCACCCGTCTTTTTTAACGCTCGCTCGGCAGGCATTCTTCCCTCAACGTGTCTCTCTGCTAGATCTACATGAGCCTTAGACGAGGTAACTGCCAACCATTTTATACCACTCAGCGCACGCTCATTAGGAATTTGGGAAGTTAACGACGATTTTTGAATTACCTGCTATGACCTGTATCAGCACAGTGCAGAATCGACAGTCCTCAAGGAGTACTCACGTCAAGCGTCACAAAGGCTTTGTGTACTGTGTGCTTTTGTGCTTTGTGCTTTACGCTCAGGGCTGTCCAGATACAGGCACAAGGTTGCAGGGAATCCTATCACGTACTCTTTGTCTCATGATTCTCTCAAGACTCCACGCCTGTCTGAACAACAGCTTTTCCCGGGGTGTGCGAGCCTCACTTTGAGCTAGAGCGCCCCTGCCCACCGCAAATGAAGTTCCTGCAGATTCCCCGGGAAGCCTTTCTCCATAACTTCATTGATTACCATCTTGGCAGAGCAGGCGTAGAGCTTCTCTCCTTGTATCCACAGACGGGTTTGTAACGTCCACGGCTGGCTGCTTGTCTCCCGCGCGAATTCACAATTGGCACTTTGATACGAGCCCGGCCAGATATGAAGGTTCGTTCTTCGGAAACGCGTTCACTGTGCTTTAACATGCACGACTGGATACACGACGTCGCCGCCACCGTGCAGTCGGGAACTACTACCGAGACGTTCAGGAGTTGTCCGTCGAAGACGTGCTCGGTGCGCAGCTGCGACTGTCCAACTGCTGCAGCCCCCCCTCCCCCCCCCGTATTAAAGTAGCAGCAGCTTTGGCCCTGTGGCTTTAGATAGAGACAGTCTAAATACTAACGCGGGCACTATATATGTGCTCGCTGTACGAGCACACCTCACACATAAGTGTAAGTCCCAAGGCACGCTTAAAACTTTGAAATACGAGACGCAGCCTCTCGCGCATTAGATATACATGAGAATGTCTGCGTCATAGCAGGCACTCCTATAGGGCGCGCTGTCGCTACGCTGTTCCCCGAAAGCGGAAAATCAGCGAATATGCATGACGTTTCACACGGGCACCTACCCACGCGTTCGTACGGTCGCACGCAGTTGAAAGTCCACGGTTACCTGTGACTGGTAGTCGCGCTGTTAGGGACCCCAACAAAGCCGTAGGTTACCCCAAGTACCCGCCGCTGCACGCTTTCGTTGATCATGCAAACGCTGTACCTCCCTTAATGACGATACGCAGAGTCTGATCATCAGATATACACGATAAATGCACCCTGGTGATACTTGTTAGATGAACGTTTCAATGAGCAGCTGATAAGCTGCTTGGATGATCCCACCTCCTGCCACGTCCTACAGCATAACCTTTCCTAATATGTGTATGCGCACTGTCTACCCAGGCGTGCCTCTATTCAGCGTCTCAGTAAGGCTGCACTAGCTTTATTAGCCATCACGTAGCCTCTAAAAGCTTCTAGCATAAAATCCCATCTACGGTACCCGGAGTCGACCCTGGGAACCGAAGGATCTTCTCGCTGGATTCGCTGACAAAGTACATAGGACGAGATGAACTCGGCTCTAAAATTCCCGCCATACAGCAGACAAATATACACTTTCAGGCAGGGTAGTCTGGTTCCAGGCTCTACAAATATACATGTCTGTTCCTGTGGATGACTTCGTCGCTTTGCTCTATGGTTAGATCCATAAATGACAAAGGTTATCATGGGCATGTCATCCCATCCGGAAGACCTCGTGGCTGGTGGGCGTTTTGGCGAGCACAAGTTACTGTCGGTGACCGTATGGAGCGGCGCCGGGCCCCTTCCAGCACTGCCATGTGTCTACGTTTTCATCTAACCGGTACCATTACGGCTCCATGGAACATCTTTAATTATTATGAAAAAAGGGCCATACACCGCTTCTACACTCGCGCTGCCCACCCTACAAGGACACATGGCGCCGTTCACATATGGTTTACTACAAACGCGAGGCAATAGCATGCCTTCACCTCTCTACATCCCTCTCTGTGCGACGTGATTTATATCGATTTAGTGGAATATTCCCCAGCAAACAGGCCCATCACTCTGCAGAACGATGCAGCACATATGATGTAGGTGCCTCTACACTCAAACTGTTTTGTTCTTCTGGTGATTCGGAGAGTGTGCACGCTGTCGCACTGGCTGTGAGACCACGCGCGTTCTTACATGCCCTTCCGGAGCTTACGCCGCTTCGGCTGCCACTATCCGACCCGTATGGTAGAGAGCGTCGAACCGCTTCCCCACAGAGATTCCTAACTATACACAGAGCTATATACAGATACGTCTACACATGCGTTTTGAGCCGCAGCGCCTAGGAGAATCGCTTTTGTACGACTAAAAAGCAGTGGACGGTGGGCTACTTTACTGTGCACACTACACAGGCACACATGCTCGACACCTCTCCAAGACACTTTGCAGGGAACGTGTTCAGCAGCCAGTTTCCTACAGCTATTCTCTCCTGCCAGCACCTTCACATAAATTTACATGCGCATGGCAGCGCGCTGCTCCAGGTGCTGCTGCTCTTGCTCCAGTACGCAAAGCAGGGCTGAGGGGCCACGTGGTTTCACGTACAAATGCTGCTACTCCAACTTTTCATGGCCGGCCTCCTTGACTCCAAACATAGTCGGATACAAATGAAAATGTTCAGTTCTCTTTGGAAGTGTCTCCGCATCTACTGTAAAGCAACACTCATTGACCAAATTATATGTTTCCACTGACGCCTCAGGAGCCGTGCAGCTTGTGATATGCTGCTGTCTGACCTCATCGGTTGCACAGTGGAGGGTGCTGCGATGAGCAAAGAAGAACAGTTACCTAGAGAAATATATAGTTGATGAATACGCTATTATCGAGTAGCGCTGGTATTTTCGACGGCGCCAACGTCTTTCTTAGCGTGTGGGTTCCTACTGTAGCTTCGGGGAGCAGTACGTAGGGGATACCCTTCTCGGCGAGGGCTGTGCGTGGGACTACTTTTGCGCTCTTCCTCTGGGTCTGCCCGTGCCGAAACGTTGTTACTTGCCTCCTGATGCTTTTGCTGTGACAAGGTGCTGCTGCTGTTTACACCCGGGTCCAGCGCAGGCGTTCCTCTCTCGCTCATGCTTCCGGAAGACAGGTCTCGTGCACTAGGTGGGATGCTGACGCTTTTCATGGTGGTGCAGTAGTAGTTCTTTTGAGAGCTGTGGCTGCTGTCTCTGAGAGGGCTGTTAGCACTGCTGCCATGACTGCTGTTGCTAGACAAGACAACACCTTGGCCGCCAAGGCGGCCGTGACTGAGTCTCTGGTGTGGGCTGCTGCTGCTTTGTACATGATGACTTACGTCTGTGTTGTTGTAGTAGCCTCCGTAACTGTTGCTGGTGTTGCTACTTTGAAGGTGCATTGCAGTGCTGAAGGGGAGAGTAGGAAGTCCTGTAAAGAAAAGAACTGGTGTCTTGCCGAAGTCGTTTTCCATCTCTCTTCGGGCCTGAATTGCTCTCTGCCTTGCTTCGCTACCGTACCTTTTGAGAGAAAAGCTTTTCTTCTGCACCCGCCCCCTTCACTCTCATATTGGCTGCCCAAGCTTGGTTCGTCACATCAAAATATACGCCTCGCACTACCTCCTTTGATGAATCAACAGCAGGAACGGTGCCTATAGCGGGTCGCACGTTGTTAGGCCGCCCACTGCCGCTGTTGCTGCGGTTGCTTTCGTCGTGGAGGGCAGGAGGTGGCGACTGTGCACGAGGTAGACGAGAAGATATCGATAGTAGCGTGTGATCGTCTCTGTTGCTGCCGGTGCTGCTGCTGCGGACACATCCTGTATTGTCCTCCAGCTCTGTTTTGCTGTTGCCGTTCCGTCTGGGGGTACTGCCGCAGCTGCTGGTGCCGACAGCCGACCTTCGTCTGTCTGTGCTGCTCCTGTTGCTGACGTGAACGCGCTCCTCCGTTTTCCACGACTCTTCAGCCTCCTGGCGTCGAAGGATGTGTAGTCGGGTGTGGTATCGTCGCTTGCCGTCCTCATCGTCTCCCTTTTCTGTGCCTGTCTTCTCATCCTGCGGCAGGTGTCTATCCTCTTGCGTACGCTGCTTTCGCTCTTGCAGGTGCATAGTAAATGACTTGCTGTTTGGCATCCCCTCGCGCAGCAGAGGCGGTGAAGGCGGCGCCGCACCGTCGTGTGAAGCATCACTAGCAGCAGCCTTGACATCCGCTGCAGGATGTGCGATAGTTGTGGATGCTGAAGCATTCCCAGCGCGGGAACACAGGAAGGGCGTAAGCCTTCCTGCTGCTGCTTGAGGTCCCCCTGTTTGGCACGTTTGTTCTTCTCCACGTATGCTCAAGTTGCTGCTGCAGCTGTTGGTGTCAGGCAGAAACACCTCTGCGCTGCTGCCTCTCTTGTTCATCCACTCTTGATACGGCAGCGGACGAAGCGGCGACTGTAGCTTGTCAGCTCGTTCTCTCTCTCTTTTATAAGATGTTTCAGTTTCCCTAGTGCTGCCGTATTCATAGCGTTTCGGTACGCTGCCACTTTTGTGCTCTACTGCCGCAGGTACAACAGTGCTTCCAGCACTGTCGATTCCACCAGACTTCTGCTGTTGCCACTCGCTTACCTCAGACAGTGGTGTTGCAGCGGAACCATTAGAGCACAGGCGCCCCTGTTCGCTGAGTGAATGCATCGAGCGCGGGTCGTTCTCCCACCCTTTATCCCACTGTTGTTGCTGGTGTCTCGTCAGCCACTTGCGTACCAGAGTATCCTCTTTTTCACTATCACTCAAAGGCTGGTGCCGCGAAACTCTCAGTCCAGAATCATCCGCTTCCTCCGGTAGTAGATGTCGAAGTACCAACTGCTGTCTTTGCAAGTGTGCTTGCTTTAGACGCTCTTCTAGGAAGTAATGCTGCGGAACTTGCTGGTTTTCAAACTTTTGGTATTGCTGCTGTTGCGAGGGTAAATGCTGTGGGTGGACCTGCCGGTCACGCGTGCGTTGCTGCTGCTGCTGCTGCACATGGTTTGAATCATGGAAATAGGAACTTCGTGCCGAGCAGCCCAGCAAGGGCTGATGCAGACTTCTCCCCCCTTCTTGCTCTTCTGCTGGAGGCTTCGGTCGTTGCTCCAACTTTTGCTGCTGCTGCTGGTGGAGCTGCTGCTGCACGAGCGCATCATCGACTGAAAGACGTCGACGCAAAACACGTCTGTTGGCGCTGCTCCCGCTCTCCTCGCTAGTACTAATATACGTCAAGCTGCTGCCGTTGCTATAGTCGCGCTCGTTTTCCCTCAAGGGTATACGCTCCGCCACGGGGTCAATTATACCCTGATGCAGCGCGCGTTGAGCTATTTGCTGCTTTGCTGCTGCTCCTCCGCTCTCTCTGATGCGGTCATCTTGCAGCAAGGTTCCAGTCTCATGATTATCATGATAGGTTTCCACGAACCCCGCTGATGTCGATTCTGTATGTCCTGATGCTTCTCCTGCTCCTTTTCGACCTTGGGGAGTTTCCGTCGCTGCGGCTGTTGCAGTCATCATTGCAGGAGAACGGTGACATCCCGGACTACCAACAGCACCAGAAGAACCACGGACACCGTAATGCTGTTGTGGGTGCGCTTCTCGCTGTAACAAGAGCGCAGATGAAGATGAAAGACTTCCACCGCATCCTCCACCGCAGTATTCGCTGCTGCTATTTGATTGGGCGGGGCTTCGTTCCGATACACCGTACTCTTGTTGCTGTTGCATTACTTGCAAGCGCTGCTGCTCCATAACTTGACGAAGAAGTTGAGTAAGGCACTCATCTCCAGCTTCTCGTGACCCGACAGCAGCAAGCAGCATCTGCAACAGTGTGGCCACAGCGCTAGCGGCGGCAGCGGTGGCAGTTCTATCGCTTCGCAGTTGCTGCTGTTGTGCTGCACCCTCCTCAGTTGGTGATGCAGGAATGACTGTCCTGCTCCCGATGCCACGTGCTGCCTCAGCAGCAGCCGCGGCAGCGTTGAGAAGGGCTGTAAGTAATGTGTTAACTCCAGATGCTGGTATCTCTGCAGATGCTGACGAAGCAGCAGCAGCCTCGGAAGCAAATCCGGGACCTCGCCCATAGGGACGATTGAAAGATATCGACGGGTAGGATGTGCCGTCATCCTCTCCTCTAAGCTGCGATCCAGTGTTACCCAGCAGATGAAAAGATGCAGGAGGAGGAGAGAGACTCATGGGTTCACGCTGCTCCGCCCAGAGGAACGATCTCCTGGTGCTGCTGACTTCGACAGCAGGACTCGCAGGAGCCGCTACAAAATGAGACCCGTCAACCTTCTTTTCTTTCTCAAATAGTGCCGATGTTTCTGCTCGCGAACGAGTAACATCCGCTGCACGCGCTGTCGCAATGTCATGACTGTAGCCCTCAGCTAGCCTGTTGCTGCTTCGTGGGGATGACAGCTGACAGCCTTTGGAGCCTGGAAACCAGTGTTGCGTTTGTTTCTCTAACTCCTCTCCTGAGAAACCTTTTCCAGACGTAAGTCGTCCCTCCTCAAATGCATCCCTGCTGCCTTTTTCCAGTCTTTCGTCCTTGTATGCATCCTTGCCGGCGTGAAGTGGCGCCTCCTGCTGCCATCGGCGAGTTGAAAACGAAGCCGCACGATCTAGACCATCGAGCTGAGAATCTAAAGTTTTCTCCTCATCCATTCGCGTGCTGCTGTGGCTGCTTCTACCCCTAGTTGCTGCGGTAATTGCTGCTAGTACGTCTCCGTTTCCTTCTACTTCGCTGTAACTGAGTTTATGTTGTTCTATGTTGTGCTTCTCTGAGAGGGGTAGCAAGTGTTCATGGAGTTTGTCCCTATAAGGCAGCGCCTGCGAAAGCTGCTGAGCAAGGAAATGCTTCAAAGAATCCGTATCTGCTGTTTGTTCGTCTCGAGAAGGCATTGATGAACCTGCAAGATCAGCCTCTTCTTTTCTCATGGCCTTACCGCCACTAGCAGCCTGCCGATGATCTTCTATAGCTCTCTGCGTCTCCTCTTCCCTGTCTCTCTCCTTATGTATCTCGATGTGGCCTTCAGCTTCTGAACGGCATCTCTTGTAGTGCTGCTGTGTCTTGTAGGGACGCACGGTGGCTACTTCGTCTGCATAACGAGCTCCTACTACTCCTGTTAGAGCAGCTCCACCTCTACATTCTGCCGCTTCCATATGTGCAGTGGCAATGCCTCGTGCGGTCCTTAATGCTGCGGCCAATGTATCGCGCTGTTCTGAGGACGAAACACTAGCGCAGGCAGCAGGCGCAGGTGCTGAAGGAGCAACACCACTTTTGAGAGGTATGTCAGTGCTGCTGTCCAGCAGCAATGATGTCACAGACTCCTTCCTTGCCAGCTTGCCCTGCATGTCCTCGCTGCTGTCCGTACAGTCGACGCTTGTGGCGCGGAAAGAGAGCTCCTGCGATTTCGTATCCGTTTCATCGTTTTCGCCGCCACGGAGCAGGAGAGCTGGCCAACACGTGTCACGTTCGCAACGACTGCTGCTGCTGCTCCTCCTCCTCCTCGCCGCTGCAGAAAACTTCGTTTCGTCTTCTGTGACTGATGCTGTCCCCGATGTCTTCACTCCTACCTTTGGTGGAACAGTTTCCTCACCTTCTGCTTTCGAACACACAAAAGGGTAAGGCTTGTCGTTAGCTTTGTTGCGACGCACCATACTCCCACCGGATAACTGGTCTAGAAGACTAGGCTCGTTATCCCAGTCTTGCTCTCCGGCCTGACCTCCCTCGCTTTCTTCTTCGGTTTCCCACTGCGAGTGCTTTCGCCAGTATGAGTCCCGTTCCTCCTGATGTACACGTCTCGCTTCGGTGGGCTGTTTCTGGGAAGGCAGCCACATTCGTTGAAGCGGACGTTCCCGCGACCTTGATTCTTGGTCTTTCTGGGCGCCGGTGGAGGCCGACGCGTCTCGCTTCCGTTCACTTTGTTGCTGCGTCGCCACTGGTCTATCTACGGGAGGCAGCGGCACCAACAATTGCTCTAGTGCTCTTTGGAGATCTATGCTTCCGAGTTGGGTGCTTCGTGCCTCTTCTCTCTCCTCGCTGTTCCTCCTGCTCAACCTGTTCATGCTGTCCTTGACATAGGCTTCGCTATCGATCAAAGAGCCGCCAAGGCCGCCGCTCAAGGGGAAGCTGCTAACGTCGGTGCTGCCGCTGCTGCTGCTGCTTGGTTGCACCAAGTGATTCGTGCTAGGCATCATCTGGCTGCTTATGCTGCTATTACAACCACTCGACTCACGCAGAAGGCTGCGATGCAGACTACTGGGACTATTGCTGAGACTGCTCCCTGTGCTAGTGCAAGGGCTGCTTCCATTGTCTTCCGTGCTCCTTGTGCTGTCATTGCTGCTAGTACTTTCCTCGCCAGCACCTCTACTGCTCTGCTCTTCAGAAGAGAGCAAGCAAGTCAATAGCGGAGCATAGTCACTCTGCTGACCCGCGTGTTGCAATAGTGTATCTTTCGTGCTGTCCGTATCGTCGCTGTTGCTATTTCCGCTGTTGGTGAGAGTAGCTGTGATATTTTCTCCACTAGTCTTTCCCGTGCGCGGGGAGTGGCCACGAGCGGTGCTGCCGCGGTTGCTTTCCGCTAGAGCACTGGAGGGACTTTGTTGCCGCTGCTTTTCCTGTAGAACGTCATACAGGCCCCCGCTTGCGTCGGTAGAGTTGTCTGACAGAGCGGCAGAACCACCTGCAAAATCGGCCCTTTCGTCGTCTTCTGTTTTGGTCCTATACAGACCAAGCACAGGAACACTGCTTACCTCGTGCGAGTGTTTGAACTCTTGTTGGTGCTGCTGTTGTCGCCCATTCACTTTCTCAGTGTCTTCTTTAATGGCTGGAAATGTATGCAGCAGCTGCTGTTTCTCCCATCGGCCCCACTCAGCCATCCCACGGCAATGTTGTTGTCCCTTATCCTCTCGCCTTTCTTGCATCTTCTGTGCTGCACCCCTACGCGGCTGCTGCCGTTGGTCTGTAAGAGCCGCCCTACTAGCGTCTTCTGCATCCGGACATTGCTCTTGCTTGACGTCGCTGCTGAGGTCCACGCTTTCTTGCGTCCATGCAACGGGTCTAATACCATGCTGGATTGGTCTCTCCTCTTCCACCACTACTGCTTTGATGCCTGTTGGGTTTCGCTCCAATTCTTGCGCTCGTACTTTGCTTTCTTCCCCTGGTGGCTCCTGCATCCTTACAAAGCTCCTAGACCCGCCATCGCTGCCGCTGCTCGAATGAAGTAGAGTGCTGTCAATTCTTGACACTGGCGTGAGCTTGCCACAGTCCCCCAGCGGCGCATCTTCAGTGGTGCCTTTGCTGCGCGACATGCAGGACACGTGAAAGTCTTTTACATTGTCCCCACAGTTCTCATGCTTCCATCGGTTTCCCTGCCGCACATTCTGCTCAAGTTCTTCTCCTCTGCATGCCGACTGCTCTAGCTCTTGCTCCGGTGATAGCAGCTCTTGTGCCGGAAGAGTGTGCTCTTTCGGCTTTTCTTGCCTCGGGCGTCCTTCATTTGGTTGCTCTCGCTGCCGTGTATGCGGATGGCTTGGCTGGGGGTCGTTCATTTCGCGCTGCTCCCCCCCGTCAACGTTTGATGAAACCGGTTGTCTTTGCTGCTGCTGCTGCTCCTCCTGCTCCTGCAGACTCTGCGATTGCCGGTCCAGATTCTCCTGATGCTGCTCTGCTTCCTCCTGCTGGGAGATGTGCCTAACCGTCTTATCCTGTGTTTCCACGCGCTGCTCATACTGGGCTATTTCGAACTGCATCTGCTGTTGGAGGTCTTGCTGGCGCTGTTCTGCCGCAGCGGCAGCTGAAACCCCCTCTCCTACACTGCTGCTGGTGCTCCAAGACCACCGCCCGTGTGACTCACTAGCAAACTCTGCTGCGGCCTCGCTCCCTATCTCCATTGAGTATTCCCTTGGTTCCTTCTGATCCGGTGACTCCTTGTTCTGCGGTGTATATTGCGGAGTCAGCTCTCTCTCTATATCCGACTGGTTTCTCTCGCTTTGTCTCTCTCGCTGTCCATGTACCGTGGAATTCGCCTTCTCGCGCTCCGTCTTGCCTTCTTGTTCAGTGTGTCCTTCCCCCGGCCACAACTGCTCCTGTTCTTCCTCATGTGGCTCTTGCTGCTGCTGAGTTGCACCCAGATTTGAAGCAGCGCTTCGATCCATCTTTGCTGGCTGCGCCCACGGCCGTAACACCAGTTGCACGGTCTGCTCCTCCTCGCCAACGGGAATTCCTCCAACCCTGGCCATTTTCACTGCCTCGATTGCTCCACACGTCTTACATCTCCAAGCATCTTCCACCGTATGGTGTCGCTGTTGCTTGTGTTACCAATCATACTCCGTTGGAGTACGGTGTGACTGCTCTTCTTATATTCGTTGAGCATATACAAGTTTCTGTACGTCTGTACCTCATGTCTTCGCTCTTCTCAGCGCTGCCGTCTCATTACTTTCGCCGGCATACTCCCACGCTATTCTACTGCGCCCGTTGCAGCTTAAGTCGCTCGTCTTGCCATGCACTTGAGGATGAGCGTCCCTTGTGGTGTTTCCTGTACATAAGCTGTTCTCGCCCTTCAAAATCACCTGTTGCAACTGATAGGTGCTGCAAACGTTAGTGGAACCTGCACCGCCTTGTTCCCTCTGCGTAGGAGGACTAATGTGTTGCGTTGGCCACTTGGACTTGCTGATGCTGTCTCACTGACTTTCCCAGCTACGAGTAAAAAATCTGACGTTTTCCGTCTTGCACCTTCTAGCTTTCTCTGGAGGGCACAACCGCAGCAGCACCTGCTGCTAGTATCATTAGTGTAGGTGCTGCTTCCTTGCTGGTATCCTTCGGCACGTCCTCTTCCTCGGAACTGAGGAGAGAAGAGTGAGACGAGACGCCCTGCGTTGCAGAAGACTTTTGCGGTGCTGTGCTGCGACTCTGTACCAGCGGCTAGTATTGAGGACCGGGTGTTCCTGTTGCTGGGCCCGGCAGCTTACAGCCCCCTTCTTGGGTCAAGAGCTCTTGCTGCGCCGCTGCCGCTGCAACATCCCCAACTGAGCACCCCCTGGTGCTTCTATGTGGCTTCGCGGTCTTCTCCTACTGCAGCGCCTTGTCAGTCGAGGACTCCAGAAGATGCGCACAGAGACGGCTTACCCCACAGGATAAGAGAAGCGGCAACAGCAGGCCAGCCCGCGCGCAGCGGAACACCGCGGTAGCCGCTGCTGGTGTGGATTCAGCCTGCGGACGGCGACGGGATCCGAATGTACCGACCACGGCGCGAGGTACACGCGTTGCTAGGTATGGGAATCAGCGCACAACCAATGATGAGCTCGACGACCACCTGGAGATAAACGTACCGGTGCCTACCGCTTTTCGAAGTAGGTGAATACACTTCCGCCACGCCTCTTCTTCCGGGGGGTCATAGCTGCTGAATCGGCTGCTGCACTCTTTTTCCTTATCCTTGGGTACAGATTCTAACGTCCCTCCGTGCGTCTCAATCACCCATATGCTGTGATGGCTCCTGCGCCACTATCTGCTGCCCTCGGAGACAGTAGGATCACAGCACCTGGCGCCCCTCGTCTCTGAATCGCGAACGGTGGTTGTATACAAGACTGAAGACCCCTGATGGCTTGACCACGGCATCTCAAAGGCTGCTACGGCGATAGCAGTGCGCGCTTGTAGTGAGGATGTGCCAAAAACCCTCTTGAGTATCAAACAGACAGTAGCTTCAGTGAAGACCAGCTCACTCACCCAGTATCGGCCACATGTCGAGTCTGACATTGGCCGCCGTACAGAACGACAGACACCCCTCGTGCCTGTTCGTCTAGCCCTTGAGTGTCACTCTCGGCTCAGTCACTAACGCGAGCTGCATCGGAAAAACCGCCGGCCACAATACTGTCTCGATCAAAAGAAAATTGCGGGTACATGTGCGCCGCGAAAGGACTGAGCAGCTCTTATAGCAGCTGCGACCCTTGGGTGGCTACGGGGTCCTGCTCTTCCGTGTGATATCTGCTGGACCTGCAGCTCGTCTTGCTTCTACAGCTTCGCCACCAACCCTCTGTGATCATACCACCGTGACGCACGTGCCGTCAGATGCTGCCGAGGATGCTACAGTGAAGAAAAAAACACGCCTTATATAGATCCAAACATTTTCCATACCTTGTGGTCTCGTCAACTGGCCTTTATGCCTTGGCGTTGCAGTTGCAGGGCAACACTTGTGTCCACCACTCGTCCGCCAAATGTCTCCTTCGCAGCCAGCTCCCTTCCAGCAATTGCTCCTATACCTCTCTTGCGACGCAGTCTGCTCCTGCTGTTCTGTGCCACAAGTTACACAGCACGGGTAACCACACGGTTCGACCGACTGGCCTCTCCCTGAACTACAGAAGCTGTAACTGCCTCGATTGAAAGCAATATATATGTCAGACAGCACTGTTGCTGCTGCACTTCGACATGACGACGAAAGGTTACGTAGGAGCATCCTTGTGTTCTCTTCATCGACCTGGAATGTGAGTAGCAGCCGCAGCAATCACTCCGTCTGCAGGCACGAAACTTTGCCAAGGGTGGCTGTGATTCTCATGGTGCTCCTGTTGCTGCTTTTACGATTACGGTGCTGAACCATGCTGCGGACGCTGCGATGTCGAACGACTTGGGCTGTACAATTTACGCTAGCTTCGCCGTAGCAACGCTACGATGCCTGGCGGTGTCGCAAGTCATTCAATAGAGCATACTGTCGACACGCGGGAAGCGTGGATCCAGATGCCGCGGACTACGTCAGGTCGCGCATCCGCGCAAGATCCATCTAGGATGGTGACACGGCAATGTTGCCACTTCTGCATGATAAAGGCCCCGGCAGCACCCGCATGTGATCATAATTATCCAGCTTTGCGTGTGGATCAGCTTCTGTGTGATATAGTGCAACTTCACCACGCACGGCACTGCAAACACCTACTGCAATGGGAGCGTGTCAAAGCGCAGTCTCAGCCCACCCTAGGATTCTGCGTCTGGCCGCCGCTGTTTTTGTTTCAAGGACGGAATCAGAGCAGCTCTGATGTGAGTAATTCTCTCTTACACGCTCTCACTCGCAGCACATGAACGCCTTAATACGTGGCGGTACGGCGGGTCTACTGCTTATGACAGTCACATGCTGCAGCACCGACTGCTGGATGGATTGGGTGGGTGAGTTGGACACAGGTACTCTATCGCAAGAGCGAAGACGTCATAGCTCTCGTGCTGCGCGGGAGGGTGGTCGTAATCATGACTACAG
Organism: Ochotona princeps; assembly: GCF_030435755.1. NCBI lineage: Eukaryota > Metazoa > Chordata > Mammalia > Lagomorpha > Ochotonidae > Ochotona > Ochotona princeps. Next base: position 33,120 of record NW_026698308.1, read on the forward strand.
CGGGGCTTGCTACGCGTGCTGACGCCGCTGTGACGGCTTCGCCGTGAGTGATCCTCTCCTGTTGGGTGCGTACTACCTCGATTGCGGCGCAGACACGCTCTCTGCGTGCTGCTGCATCGCCAGCCGCCCGATAGAGGACGACACGCGATCCACGAAGCTGTAGCAAGCGCTACCTTGGTCAAGACTTGAGCTCATATAGCGGCTAGTAACCTTTAAATGGAGGGCGGTGTACGGCACCTGCTACGGCGAGTGGTACTCTTGTACCATTATGGCGATGGGCTCATGTAACTGCGCATGCCTGTGTGCGGTACAGGCAACGTGACCTCTCAGTGAAACTGCGACGCAGTAGGAGGAGGTACAATGACAGGGGGCTCCCGCGCCAAACATATCTCAGCAGCGACCGCAGTGGCGACACCGTCAGTCGGCTGTCAGCACTGTAGGCAGCTGTCTCACTCCGGACTGTGCGGTTGGGCTGTAGGTTTACACCTGTATCCAACTGCGATACCCTGAGCTACGATAGCGGGAACGCTAACGCCCGAGCAACTGGAGCGAGCACAGACACCGCGATGGTGCGCTCGTACTGCCACCAGTCGCAGACCAGTCCGTCTCCCACTGTGAGCAACGCACGCGGCACCGAAGAACGCACCGGCGATGGCGCAGGTGCGATGGCGGTTCGACGCTTGCGGACGTTTCAAGAGCAGAGCCTTTTTCTGTGCAGTTGTTGGCCCCGCTTGAAAAAGGCTCTTTAACATTACCTTGCGGCAAAAATCGACAATATCTGTACTACTGGGGTGCAGCACCGTCAAGCGACAACGCGTAAAAAATGTCCTCCTCTCCGATTGCTCCCTCTCTGTTGTGCGGCTTCAGCTACTACTACCTGGTCTTGCCCGGCTTAACCGGGCTGCTATTTATTGTGCTGTTTCCCCCCTGTGTGCCAGCTGGATGGTCGCCTTCGCTGCATTAGGAGCGACGCATACGCACGTGTTCGGTCACCTTGACACATGCCGTGCTGCACGCCACCCTGCTTCCCGTGTTCTCGCGCGGTTTCTCCTTTATCCTGAGGTGCGGTAGTACTTTTCACGGTCCTCTTTAATTTTCTGGGCCTGAGTACTGCCGAGCACTGCTGCTCCCTTGTAGGTTGCCACTTAGACATCAGAGCGTCCCCTCCGGCGGTGCCGGCAAAAGCTTCCAAAAACTTCGCCGTTGAAACCAATCCTATACGCTTATAACATATTGACTGCAAACCTCTGGCAGTCAGTATCCCCCGGAGGTCAGTGGACTGGACGCGTCACCGAGCTGACACCGTATCTGGATGCTAACGTCATGTGGGAAACCACACCACGTCGCCCGCTCCACTTCGCTCGCTTGAAACTTTTGTCGGTAGGAGTTAGGACGGAGCTTCTTTTGACAGACTGCTGCATTTGTCTTTTGATGAGCTCAGCGGAAAGCTTGGATACCGGCCACTATTGGACCTGTGCCACTCACATCATCGTGGAGCCTGCCTTGCTCTGCGTCCCCTCCGCTTACGAACTACGCTGCGACGTCGAAGTCCTCGAACCGTTACAAATGTAGGTGTTCTGGAGGTTCGCTTGCACTTCTTCGAGAAGCAACGCCTCATCGGAAAGCCTGAACAGCTTCGCTTCGCGTTTAGTACCTACATATGGACTAACGTTCTTTGCATCGTCATAGCCATCAACGGGCGCACACAGCAACACTAATATATATCTAAGTGGGAGGGGATATGCCGCGATGTGACACCGACAAAGCAGGTCTACTGCGCGCGCACCCGTATCGTCGCCGTTGACACGTTCGTATGTCGATAAATATCAATCCGAGACAAAATCTTCTCGCTGATCAACCGCTTTAAGGGATCGTAAGCAGTTAGGCTGCTAGCAACAAAATCAGTAAGCCACAATGGGGACTTCTGACATCCTAGTAGTCGCGACGCGTCAATCAAAGACATACACGGCACGGCTTAAACTGGTGTCATAGTCAACGTGCAAAGCGCGAACACACGAGAAAGCCTGAATCTTCGCAAGAGAAGCCGCAAGCCATAACGTCCAATGACGACGTGAAAATACCCAAACTTAAGAAGAGCTGCACCGAGTATCCGCGTCCACAAGGCAGGAGGGATGACACCCGAGTGCGGCGTGCCGCCGACGGCGAGACCTCACAACAGAAAATACGGCTAGGAAACGCTTTTCGGCATACAGCGACACACAGGCTGCAACACACGACGCCGCAGTGCAGTCAGTGAGCACGGACGGCTCAGACCGCGGAGTTCCTGCAGTGAACGATTGCGTCACCAAAATTTATACAACATAAAATGAGCCGCATTTAGTGTTGTAGCTACAGAACAACAACCATCGTAAGCACAGTAAAACACAGAGATCCACCGGGACCCATGAATGTAGATGTAATCAAGACACGGGCTCAGATACGCCTAGCTCATAGATACACTCAGTCAGTATGGTACGATCACCCGACAGCTCATATTGTGCAATGGTGCATCACTTGTAGCTCACGCACCGCGGCGTAGAAGAGGCAACCCAATACACCTTCACCGTTCACACGCGTCATCACTGTTGGCTGTGCTGCCCGTGTGACGCGAAACTGCGTACGTGTGCACAAACAGCAAACGGTTTACGGACCTAGGTCTTAAAACATCAAGGGAAAGACGTGCGCTACGCAGATGCAAGAGTAACGCCGATGTTCACGCAATTTCCACGCTGTATGGGCCTGTCCGTAAACAACAGCGGATAAGACTCGCTGAGAGCACCGGTGCCAAAACAGTCTTCCCGTCACGACAGAGCAGCAGAGGCGTGGTGCCTGGCCTGAAATCTCTGTACGAAGTCCGTCCCGCACCGAAGGCTGCTAGCAGCACGCTTGCTCATCTTTCCAAAATGCCTCTCTTCCCTGGATTATCTCTCGCCGCTAGAGGCCGAACGAAAGCAGCTTGAAAGAAGAGGTTGCAGGCGCCACGGCGAAATGAACGGACAGCCCTGATATACACTGACGTAATAATCAAGCAGCACGATCTCAAGAATACAGAAACCGCCAGCTAACTGGCAACTACAAAAATAAACGATGTTCGCGTGCTCCAGAGTCTATGATGCCCAGACACCTGAGGTGATCTGGGAGCTACACGGCGTAAGCCGTCTTCAAATGCACGCTTGTAGGCTAGTTAAGTGCGCACACGTTCGTCTCCTAAATGCAGCAACAGCTCCAGAGAGGTTCCCACATCTATATGCTGCGGCAAAGAGACCGTCTCTCGTGTGGGTATATCTCGACATCCACTGCAGTATGTAAGGAGTAGCCACCTTACGTACTGCAGAGCCACCTTCTTAGCCAGCACAATGCTAAACGGAAGAGGAGGTCCACGATTCCTACACTGGAAGCAAATGTTAATCCAGGCAATCAACTAAGAGTACGAGCGGCTCGAAACCCATACCTGTTTGGAGATACGTCACTCTGCATGTTACACTGTTGCAGCCCAACTCTGAAACAGGTGAGTCGCGCGACCGTGTATGTTGCAGGCTGCGCACAGCCAACGAACATTCCGTGAACAAGTCCACATCCTACACACTGTCAGACGCAGATCTCTATTTGGAAAACTTAGCTGATCCTCCTACACGGTCCAAACGAGGTGAACGTTACAGGAAAGTATTGCACCGTAGCGTCAACCTGTGAGTAGACGGCGTAGGTTCGAAGAAAGCTGCATCCTGCGGAGAAACATGCTTTTCAGAAACTGCATTCAGCTGGGCTTCCACACATCCTGCAGGGTTCCTACTTCGATGCATTTTCTGCTGACGGTGCTGCTTCTTGTGTGATGGCTCCACGGCACTTGCAGCCGCTCGCCAACTGTATCGCGAGTCTAGACCCCTGCTGGTTGAGGCGGCTGCTCCCCGGTCCTCGTTGTTGCCTCCCTTTGACTGCAGTGGCGTGGTGGCACTCTTCCTCGTTGATAAGCCTGCCGCGGAGGCACTGTGCAAAGGTGCCGCCTGTCGCAAACAAATCTCGGCCGCTGTCTTGGCGATGAAGTCGGCGGCAGCGGTCCGCTAGCAGTGTTCTCGTCTGAACCCCTTACAATGTTGCATGGATCCGTAATTTCTATCATTCCTAGCTCAGTCGTACGTAACTGCACGGCAGTGCCTGGACAGCACAGACCTCATTGCCAGTCCCGATTACCCGAAGAACTACCTCATAACGAGGACGCTGACGGTCATCAGGCAACCTTTCTTTAGATAGATTAGTAAAGCCGGCCTCTGCTCAAATGGCGACCGCTCCTGGAAATGGCAAAAGATCCCTAAAACTGTGTTCCCCACCACGACGGCCGGTGTAGTCTGCGGTCCGTCGTATCTACGTGTAATCGCCGTAGCACTCCCGCCTAGCTGCTTACTCGAGTAGCAAGTGGCAGGTCGAGCCGAAGAGGTTAAACATTAGCATTTCTAAATCTCTTTAGCTATAACTATACACACTCTCGCAGGCACATAAAGCAACGCAACGACATATCGCGTGTACAGGCTGAACCAAGCACTACACACGTTAGTCTTTTCGGCGGCACTTGTGTGTACCATAGACTAAGCAAAACACTACGGAGTCTTTGTGGAGACGCTTTGACCACGATCACACTTGAACACTTCCAGACTCACGAAACGCTGAATACTGAACAAAATGCAATCACTGCTCTGCCGTGCTCAACTCCACCTTCCAGCGCCACAGGTGCTCCCGAATGTATACCAGGCCAGCAGAACAGACTTCAAGCTCCCCTATGTGTGGGTCTGTAGTTGCACGTCAGCAGGTAGTAAATTCGGTGGTCGGTACTGACCAGTGGTTGACTCTGCACGACGAAAATGCCCTTTAAAGGAACACAAGTCTCCACTGTCCTCTCCATTTCAGCGCGGAAGAGCCCTGCTGCACGACGACGCTATCCTTGAGATAAGGAACCGCCGCAACATGCTGCAAGCTTTACTACGAGGAAAAAACTCCTGTGTTTCGCCCACGAAACGACATGTGGAAAAGAAGCCACTACGCTATGTAGTAATTTACGTACCAACTTCAGTGCTACCTGCAGGTGAGACGCGGCTTCTTCCACTTCCTGGCTGTCGCGCGCGCTCTCGAGTGCGTACAATGCGTGCGCTCGTTTTTCCTCTGTCCCCGTGTGTACGGTGATCCTGACTACAACCGGATCCGCGCGCCACCGCCGTCTGCTGTTGCTGATTTTGCTGATGGTACCGCCTAACACGTTCTATCAACACGAAGGCAGGGATAGCACTACTACGCATTCTACCTTACGGAGCCCCCGATGCGTGAAAGCATCTGCGGTGTTACAGCAGCAAGATAGCTGCACAGCACGAGCACTACAGCCAACAGTGGCTTGTGGACATCAACGCTAGTAACCTGTGGTAGCAGAAGGTCTACAGATAGCAGCGGCGCACGACCCCGCTGCAATAAGAAGAGCAGCACTGCCACCAGCTAGCGACACGAACATTCGTTGCCACATGTGAAAGCAAGATACGCACTATATTTTCCACAACAGAAGAAAGGAGCTCTCCAGAACATATAGGCGTCGTACGGAGGCGTCTGAGGCGTCCCGTCAGGCTAGCAACATACTAGTGAGAAGTGAACGGGACACAAGCTGGTAACGGCAAAAAAGAAACGTTCACGTAAACAGGGATCCGGGTGATACCACCTCCTTCCCTGGGGTGCGGAAGTGTTGAAGCTATGAAAATCTCGGTTTCTGTGTGCAAATCTCGTGTGTAGCTTGCCATATAGTTCGTCTCCGAAGCTAAATAGAATAATATGTATGACACGATACCTGCTCATATTACATTGGATTGCGATTTCGAAAAAAAGTGTCAGGAGAACCAGCAACAACAGCACATGATCACTACCGCAGCAACTGCGGGTCCTGAAGAAACACAGCTCGATACACTGGATCCCCTGGGAACCAACGCTGCAGGCACTGAGGTCCCTATGGCGGTACCTACGTGTTTCTTGGTGCTACTAGCGGGGTCCCCGCCTCTTACGCCTAATGTAAGTAAAGGTATAGTGCTAGCCCGGCGTTGTGCGTTGTGTCGCAGGCTGGAGGTACGTCGGCACTGGCTGCTCCTGCTTGAGCCGGGTGCAACCCCTGGTGGCGCGAGACCTGCACTGTTGACTGTGCAGGAACAGCCACACATAGTGCTGGTGCTAGCGCTTGTACTTGCGCTGCTTCACCACGTGCTTCATACCCTGATGCTCTTCCAGTGGTCATGTACCTTGCACATCGTGATCTTTCTTTGCTGGTGCCTGCGTGTGCGAACGATGCATCGTTTATCTTCCGGCACGAAAGTGTGGAAGTGCACCTGTTGTCACCTCTTACTACTGAGTGTGGGCTGAACGAAGGCCAGATGTAAAGTTGAGCAGCCAGCGGCAGCATCAACAGCTTCTTCAGGACTAAGAGCAAAGCAGAGCAATCAGTTCGCCACCGGGGTTTGTGGAACGGACATCACTGCAGAACCACAAGTGCGAATGGTGGCTGACGCTGTAACGTCAGCCGCAGGTTGAAATCCGCAACAATCAACAACACGCTTGGCGGCAGCCAGGAGGTAGCTGCGAAAGATGAAGTATTACTCGAAGCAGCTTTCCACGCTGCCTCCCTTCCATAGACGTACGATGGGCACAGCACCGTTAATGGGACAGTCTAGCGCTCCACCAACTAGCAGGTGCAGCCAAGCAGGGAGTAAGAACACCACTTCAACCCGCATACAAAGAAGCAGGAGGCGGCATTTCGCTTAACGCGATGTAGGACATAACGCGGCCACCGAGAATCATTTGCACTGATCAGCTGTTCCAACCTGCGCCATTTTTGTCGGCTTTACTGCGCATCGTAGTGGAAAGTCGGGACGAAGACCGGATAAACCCCGCTGTGTATGGTGGAGGCGTTTCTTTGGAAACTGTGTATCCTACGTGAGGGCGTTCATCTTATCTACGTGTGCTACTGGCACCGCGCCGCTTGAGCAACTGGACGCCGGCGTCGATCGCTGCTGTCAGGCGTCGACTGACCGGATCCACTACATCGCTGCTGCGAAATATCCAGGTAGGGGAGTTTTTCCGTCGTTGTCCAGCGCTGCTCCTAGCGCAGGCCACGACACGCACTGCCCACAATACGCAGTGGGGTCAGACCCTGTTCAGAGGCTTCGAATTCGTAGCTCCGTAGAGGAGCAGCCATACAGGTAAAACAGCTCACCTTTTGTGTGTAAGGGCTACTGCGGCTGAAGTGGGGCGGCCGACGCAATGACGGACATGGGAATAGAGTTTCGCCATCACATGGAGGAACGGAAAGTGACGTAGAGAGAAAAAATCCGTATCTGTAGCAAGAGAGGAAGACGGTAATGCAGGGGCTTCTGTATTGCCTCCTCTATACCTAGCAACCTGTTACGGAGACTACGCTTCTGCCTGGGAGCCTACCACGCTGAAGGGAAGAGCGACTAGAGGGGTAGCCTAATCAGATTATAGTCAATTAATACGTGTAGCTCAACAACCCCAAACGGCATCACCACTTAGAGCCTATCATGGTGAACAAAAGTGCTGCTTGCAGCGCACAACACTAACCAGAACCCTGCGCAGCTGAACACTGAGCGTGAAGATTGGCAGATTGTTTATGTGATACGACGATCGAAGGGGTAGCGGCGTACGTTAGGTTGCGTGTGCTGAGGTAGTGCGGTGCGGTAGCGACGGCAGGTGGCTTAGCTGGATCTCTTTAGGACGGAAAACGAAGGCTTGGACAACGGGTTCAAATCCTACTGCCAACGTATGTGCAGAAGGCTACCGGAGCGGGAGGTTGCTGGGTAACGATACGGCGGCGTTCACATATACACAGTAACGAAGGGCTCTAGAGAGTTTTTTCACTCTCTATTGTACGGCTCGGCATATGGAAGCGCGTAAGTAGAGAGTTTTTTCACTCTCCATTGTACGGCTCGGCATATGGAAGCGCGTAAGTAAACTATATACCAGGGGAGCAGACTGCTCAGCTTCTTCAACTGTTACTCGTCTCCTCCGGTCATGTGAGCGCACAGATTCGGAGACCAGAGGCAACGACGACGCCTGCAGTAATCAAAGGTACATGCAAGGCGTGCGAGTCGTACGGTGGACATGGCGTCCGTCGAATGTCCCATTGCTGTGTCTCTGTGTAACCCCCTCGACGTTGCCTACGTTTCAGGTGCGCATCATGTGACTTTGGTTGTGGCTCAGCCGTTCAAGCCTCAGTTCCGTAGGCAGCTCACGAAGCCGCGCACGTGCAGTAGACTCTCCGGTTTTACGTACGAACGCACGAAGGCCTGAGAGGCCTTCGTCACTGTTACTAGCCTATACGAATATGTTTAGTTCCGGCGTGGTGAGGCTTCATCGGGACAAAGGAACGAGGGACAATTGAAGGCCGGCAAGTTTCCGAAAAAAATCGCTTGCAAAGTAGCCCTACGTCACGGGTTTTAGGAACGTCCAAGGAATACCGATGCAGCATGCGTAGCGCCTGCCATGATTATGGCACACCCAAATATTAGCGACCGCTCTCGACTTTCTCTCCTTACATGCACACCGTCATACCGTTCTGAAAATGCACAGTGATGCGGTCAGCTGAGAGCGATGTGTATTCATAAATTACGACTTGTGTTACGTACATAGTCACAGCGTGAGAAGGGAAGAAAGCCCTGAACGGGAACTCCCTACGAGTCAAAACTGCAGTGCAATTCCTCCGGTTCCACGAGTGCACACACGGTCATATAGCCCTTGAACGTGAAGGCAAACATGCGGCTAAACTGGTTACAGAGACGAGCGCAGGGCACCTATACGTGGCGTGTGGTGCCATAACAATCTGTAACAAACAAGAAAGACATGAGCAGACGCAGGGAATTTCCAAAGTCGCGCAAGAAGAGCACGATATCGAGTTCGGTGTGCAGAGAACATTTCGACCGGAGCTACAGTACACTAGCAAAAACCGTATGCTCAGCTATGCTTTTGAGCAGTGCGTAAGCTCCATACCTGAGTAGCCCGGAAGAGCTGCTTTACTATGGTGGGAGGGCACCGCGGACACACGGAGAAATGGCGTCAGTGAGCCCGTTTCGTACAGTGTCAACAAGCATATAACTGTGCGTTGACACACCGGGTAAAACTACGTTCCCAGAAGTGAGCTTCGCGGCGGAGTGAGGTTGGATGCCAAAATAGTACCCCTGCAGGGTGGAACCGACGTGAGACCACAATAGTTACCTACGCAGCAGAGAAAAGTGTAAGTCCGTGCACCCCGGGCCGGTCACATTCCAACACACGTACAATTTCGGACGTGCACACACACAACGTGTGGACGTGACGATGGTACGTGCACAGAGCTGTTCTCAACCATTCGAACCTACGACATTCGCCTACCAGGTAAGACGCATGCACACGAGCTATTCTTGAGCGTCACTAATTGGCCTGCTCACCATGCAAGAGGTCGTACAACTTGATGCCTTGTTCTGCAAGCACGCAAAATTTTTTCAAAGCTGCTATCTATTAAGGCTCTATAAAGCGGTGAGCAAGGTCTCAGAAGAGATGTGCTAGATCCCATACGGGATTGGACGTGAGGTAGGATGAGGCAGTGCCACCACCTCCTAGCCACAGACGTCGGCAACCGCGTCAGCGAAAAGAGTGCACACGACGTATGCTGTGCATCACATGGCAGTCGACTCAGTTGCTC